>NC_091481.1:63784083-64084144 GCF_036971445.1 Narcine bancroftii
TAAAAGTGAGGTGATGCCTATGGTAGGTAGGTATTATTCTCAGTGTCAAAGGTTGATAAAATTTAAGTGGCAAAATGATGCAATTAAATATTTAGGAATAAAAATTAATATAAATATAAATAATTTGCTTAAGTTAAATTATTTACCATTATTAAAAAAGATGGAAGAAGATTTGAGAAGATGGAAAGATTAACTAATAACACTAATAGGATGGGTAAATTGTATCAAAATGAATATTTTTTCAAAAATACAATATTTATTTCAATTGTTACCCATCCATGTACCTAAATCATTTTTTTGAAGTTTGAATAAAATGATACGAGAATTTATTTGGAAAGGTAAGATGTCAAGAGTTGGTCTAGAAAAATTAATGTGGAAATTTGATCAGGGTGGACTAAGATTTCCAAATTTTTAGAATTATTTTAAAGCAGCTCAATTGAGATTTATGTCCTCCTGTTATCAATTTCTTTGGAATTACTCTTATTAACGCTGTTTTAAATTATTCTAGCAAATCATGTACTTTCATTTGGTCTAATACCTCTATTAATAACATTGGAGAATCTATCCCAGAACAAATTCTATATAAATGGAATAGTGAGTTGTTTAAGGGGATAAAAGATTGTTTCTTTGGATCATTTTTTTTAAACTTTTCAACAATTAAAAGATAAACATAATATACAAAATAATACAATCTTTACATAATATCATTAAAATTGTATTTAAAAAAAAAAATTGGGAACAGGTTGGAGGCTTCCAAAACAAAGTAAATTTGAAGATAATAACAACAGATACCTTTATGGTCATGAAATTCATTACTAATATGTATATAAAATTACAAGAAACTATGAGGGAAAAAAGATTTATATAAATCAAAAATCAAATGAGAGAAAGATTTAAATATAAAATTCAAGAGGAAATGTGGTCAAAATTGTGTCAAGAAACTGTTACGAATAGTTAAATGTCAGATACCAAATAGTCCAATATAATTTTCTCCATCAATTATATTATACTCCACAAAAATTAAATGGACTTCATTCTAATTATTTCAGTAAGTGTTTTTGATGTACAAAAGAAATAGGGACTTTTTTTTTACATGCAGTATGGTCTTGTGAAAAAGTGGAAAGGTTTTGGAACGATTTGAGTGTTTTACTAGGACAAATTATGAGGATAAGATACAAAATTATCCAAGAATATTTTTACTTGGAAATATATATGAAAAAGATGTAAAGTTGAAATTGGATAAATGTCAAGAGAAACTTTTAAGTGTAGCGATAACATGTAAAACTGAAAATGTAGTATCATTAAGTATATGACACAGTGAAAAGCAAAATTGTATACCTTTAGAAAAATAATATAGTCTAAGGAATCGAGTTGAAAATTTTTTATAATATTTGGAAACCATATGTGGATTTTATGAATATATTTCCATCCACCTCTCAATTAGGGACTATAGGAATAATAATCAATGAATATGTATATGTTAACAACGTTATATATGTAGTAATAGTTGTTCTTTTTTTTCTTTCTTTGGGAGAAAATCCTTTTTATTGTATCCCTCTGCATGACTAAGTGATTACTGTTATATTATTGAAATTTTTTTTGCATTGATACAATGATAAAGAAAATTTTGAAAAATAAAGTATGTACAGTGAATGTTCAGATTCAAAATTTGAAACAACAGAATGTAACAAGTCTTCTTCAACTATGAATTTAAATTTAATGAAGGCAATTTAAAAAAAAACACAACCCCACGTCACTGTTTTCCGGGACTGATTTCATACCCAACTACCAGCTGGTTCATACTGGTGCTAATACCATAGTTTACCCATGGACTCAGTCCGGAGTATATATTATGAAAGGTTAAAAATGGCCAGAGTCCAAAGAGTTAAAAAGGATGAGCATCATGAATTTATCCCTTGATCTTCAGGAGTCTATTTGCTGGCGCTGCTTGATCACCCCTGCATGAATACATCAGGAACCTCTTGGGTCATAATGAAAGCACTTGAATATAATTCTGCGTGGAAGCAGTAAGATCCATGCTTGCATTTATCTACAGACATGCAGCAGAACCCCACGTACACATAGATACTAATATTTTTACAAGGCAGCACTCTCTTACAGAATTAGTGCCCACGGGTCAACAGCTAGTTGTGAAGCCTCTATCGTGAGCAGGGATTGTCTGTGGTTGGGGCATTGAGGGCAGGCATGGAGAGAAAGCTACCTGTTGCCCCTGTCAGTGTGGCCAGATTATTGCATCTGCATTAAAGGAACACCTGACTCTAGGCTGAAAACCAAATAGCCAGGATTGAAATTCAGTGGTTGATGTTATCAAGACCATTGTTCAATTTACACAATGAACAATAACAACATTAAAGGTTGACATGATCACAATTGCCAAAGCTAATAAAGTCATCAGAACAAATAATATTTTTCTAATAACAATGGACCTTGCAATCTCATGGTCCTTCAAATACCATGATGTAACTCTTACACACATTGTGACTTCTCCCTCTAGGATTGCCAGGAGTCTTGACAACTTGAATCTAATAATATAGCCCTTACATGGAAAGACAGAACAGAAGGTTGTAGTTTGCTGGGGAATTCTTACCTCTACAATATCTGTGATGGGGAATGAAATGAAAAAGGAAGACAGCCCAAGATGCAAAAACAACAGTGAATTCCAATGGCTTTAATCCCTACCATTGACATCAGTGCCTTCAGATGCCAATACTCAAGTAAGTGCTGCTGCATTCTGGAATGAGCGAAGGGATTCAATATAGTTAATCATTGGTCTAGAACAGTGGTTCTCAACCTTTTTCTTTCCACCTCCATACCACTTTAAGTATTCACTATGCCAATAGGGATGTGGGTGGAAAGATCATACCTAATTGACTATGTGCACGGTTTCATCACTCTAAAGAAAATGGGCCAATGACCATTTTTCTCAAGCAAAATATTTCAGTAACAATTGGGTCTAGAGAAGCGATTCTCAACCTTCCCTTCCCACTCACATCCCACCTTACTGATCACAGAATCTCGATGGCATAGGGATTACTTAAAAAGGGATGTGAGTGGAAAGAAAAAGGTTGAGAACCACGGTTCTAGAAGCCCAGATCCACAAACAAATGATTTGGGAATAATTGCTTGAACTAAATTCTGCAAAAGGAAAAGAGCATCATTAAGAACAACAACAAGCAGAACTTTGCAAAAACTTCTCTCACTCCCTTGGGAACAAAATCTATTGTCAACCTGTATGCAATCTGTACCCATCTACAACCAAAGTAGTTGACTCTTAGCTGTCTATGAAACTCTCAGATCTTCCAGCACAGAAAGAGGCATCTCAGCCCATCATGTCTGTGCTGACTGTCTGGGCATTCTCCAACCAGATGGTATTAACATCGACCTCTGGTTTCTGCTGGCCTTCTCTCTGTTCTCCCTTCCATCCCTTGTCTTCTTTTCTCCAGCTTTCCACCCCCTTCCCTCTCTACTCACAGAGCCATCCATCCTCCCCCTGCTTGCTGATGTGCCCTCCCTCCCTTACCCACCTATTACCTTTAGGACTGGGCTCCTCCCCCTGCCATTTCTACTCCCACCACTTTGTTCGACTGCCTGCCCACATCTTGTCACATCTTGATGAAGGCCTCAAGCCTGCAATGTTGTTTATGTATCTTTATCTTTGCTACATAAAGTACACTGCTAGACTTGCTGAGTTTCTCCCGCATTGTGTTAACCTCCCATTTATGTTAATCTGACATCTATCCCACTTTTATTCTCCCACACTCCAACAACGCTCCCCAGATTTTACCACAATTTATAATAGCCCATTAATCTGCCAGCACACACATCCATGGGTACAGGAGGAACCCAGAGATCTCAGAGAAAGCCCATGCAGACACAGGGAGAAGACGTAAACCACAATGATAGTTCCTTAGGTCAGGATTGAACCTGGGTCTCTAGCGCTCTGAGGCAACAGCTTAACTCGCCAGCGTCCCACACCTTCTCCTGTCATGCAGAAAGATTGGGATGCAGCACACAAGCATGGCTTGTCCAGCGCCACCTCCCTGTCTTTCAGCTAACAAAGAAACAAGGTTTTAACCAGCATTCTGGTGGACTGTGAATCTTTGAATTATCCGCGTGGATAATTAATAAAAAAAGTTCATTTCAATTCAGCAACAATGTTGGATTTGCATCCTGAAATTGACAGGGAGGGACATGCATGTCAGAGCAACAAAGAGAGAAAAAAATACACAATTGGTTGAACTTGAGATGTTGTGCAGGATAAGGATTAGCTACAAAAACTCAACATCCAGGCCCACAATTCTCTCTCCAAGTGGGTTATGAAAGCATACTCACGGAGTATAATCAAGCAGCAACTGATAGAAATGTCAAGGCACCTGAGGGAGGAATGATGTTTGCTCATTGACTGCCATTCCGATTATTCTTTTCCTCTGCCGTTGTGAATAAAACATAAAGAAAACCTTCCACTGCGTCACACAAAAAATCTGCCGACACCGTGGTTGAAGTAGAAACACAATGCTGGAGAAAGTCAGCAGGAGAAACTGTGTCCTTTATAGAGCAAAGTCAAAGCTACATCACCCACATTTCAGGCTTGAGCCCTTCATCAAGGTTTGAGCAAAATGAAGACAGGCACCCAAATAAAATGGTGGGGGAAGAGAAGAGAGGCAGGGGTAGAAACTAGTCCCACAGGTTATAGGTGGATAAGGGAGTGCAAACCAGCAAACAGGGGAGGGGGGGGGGGGGGATGGCTCTGTGAATGGAGAGGGAAGGGGGGTGGAGAGCTGGAGGAAAGTAGATAGAGGGAATGGAAAGGGAGGGAGAACAGAAACCGGAAAAGTCAACATTAATGCCATTCGATTGGAGAGTGCCCAAACAGAAAATCAAGTGTTGCTTCTCCAATTTATAGGCGGTCTTGGTTGGACAGTTCATGAGACCATGGACAGATACGTAAGTGCAGGAGTGGGGCACAGAATTGAAATGGTGGGCCATTGGGAGATCCCCGACACTGATGCCAACAGAGCGAAGGTGCTCAGCAAGCGATTTCATGCCTGACTCAAGTTGAAAAGACACATGGAAGATCAATGAGCTACCATTGATCTTAACAAAGAAATTAAAGCTAAACTAATTCCTTGTGACATCTTATTTACTAAATGGTCACCGCTGCTCTATTTCCAGCCCCTGCCATTTCTGAGATGACAGCACGTACAATGCTCTTGGTTCAGAGGCAGGATCCTCACTACATGAAATAAGATTTCCACCATGGAAATCATATGTGGATGCCAGGCATAGTTTCATATCACCAGGCACAGTGTCATTGAATACTCACCCCCACCCACCTCAGGGTGCATCAGGGATCATAGGTCACATGGACTCTTACTGTGCATAGAATGTCACTCACTCCGCCCCTGGGTGCCTCGGGGAAGTGCGACCCTATCAACAGGCTACTCGTGGGATCTTGCTATGCACATAAGACCTGTCTCGTCTCCCACCACTAGGGTGCACCTCCTTGGCTGCTGCGGGGACGGGATGGCCATCAGCGCGGACAGGGGCCGCAGAAACCTGCAGGGAGCGGGGCTGACCCCTCGGGAGGCCTGTTTTCTAGAAGGTTCCGCTGGCTGCAGATGCCGGTGAAGACTCACACACACTCCCTCCTCCCCAGGGCCGCACAACTTATTTTTGAAATGCAATTGAGGGGGTGGGATGCACCCCGCCAGGATCCCGGTGCCAACCCGGATCCCCCTCCCTCACCCCGTGTCAATCCGGAGCAGAGTCCTCGCTCACCCTTCCACGATTGCCGGCCGGCAAACCTTCCGTTCCCGGTCTCTCCGACCGCCAGCTCCAGGGCGCCGGCTGATGACCTCACAGCGAGAATCCACCCCTAACTGTCAATCTGCTTCTTCTATTGGTCTGTGCTCGATGATTGACGCGGCTGGTCAATCCACCTTCCGCCCACTCATCCGATTGGTCATTGGCGCCCTTCGCTGATGCCTCTTTGTAGTTGGACTAAATAGACGTCAATCAATCATTAATCGATTGATGATTGGCCACTTTACATCAGACAACATGGAGTTCAATATTAAATATTACGCCTCCTCCTTAAAGCCGAAAAGCTTTTCTAATTACGTTCATGAACTTTGTGGTAACATTTTCGTAAGAAATCAACACGACTTTGTGAATAAAAAAAAATCCTCCGTCACCGTAAGGTTACCTTGGTCCCCGTCCCAGAGCGCATGCGCATGAACGAATACCCAGAGCTGTCAATCAGGCTCACCCTGGCGGAGGCAGGAGCTTCTTTCCAGTGTTGCACGTTGTTAGTTCTCCTTTGAGATGGGGAGGGGTGCATCCCACCCCCTCAATTGCATTTCAAAAATAAGTTGTGCCTCTGCAATGACATGGATTGCACATAGTCATTGGCCGGTAAAGGCAAGGGCTGGCCCGTCCCCTGATGACACTCTCCCCTGGACTCTTCCCTTATGGCCCAGGCTGTAAAAGTCAAACCACCTCTTCTTTCCTTGCATTCCCTAGCTTGGATCTGGGCCAGTTTGTCTTCTGTGCAATAAAGCCTATCGTTCCCCTCAGTCTTTGTGGTTATCGGGGCAACTGGTAATGCTTATCAGCATCAAGGAGAATTCTGCCCAGCACAAGTTTCAGTCTGATCCACAGAGATGGAGAATCAAAAAAAAAGGAAAACCCCTTTCCTACCAGTTTTCCCTATCAACTATAGGATGTCCTCCTCAATTTTATTTAAAAAACTGTTGGCAAACTAAACATGAGAAAATCAAAAACTGCAGATAATTTTTTTGCACTACCAATTAGCGGTAATTCTGCCTCACCTGCAGAATTAATGTCATGTACGTACTCTTAACAATAAGATAGGAGCAGGAGTAGGCCATCCAGCCCATTCAATGAATGGCAGACCATATCCCTTAATTACCCTACTTTGTTAAAAATCTATCCAACCTGGTCTTAAATATAAATAAAAGCACAATGCTGGAGAAACTCAGGAGTTAATTTATAGGGAAAGACTAAACAAGTTAGGACTTTATTCCTTGGAGTGAAGAAGAATGAGGGGAGATTTGATAGAGGTTTTCAAGATTATGAGAGGTTTAGACTGGGTGGATATGAGTAGGCATTTTCCATTTAGATTGGGGGAAATAAATATGAGAGGCCATAGTTTATGCTGAAAGGGGACAGGTTTAGGGGAAACATGAGGGGAAAGTTCTTCACTCAGAAAGTGGTGGGATTGTGGAACGAGCAGCTATCGGGTGTGTTGAATGCAGGCTTGATCTCGAGTTTCGAGAATAAATTGGATAGATACATGGATGGGAGAGGTCTGGAGGGTTACGGAATAGGAGGTCAATAATGGTTGGCAAAGACCTGAAGGGCCAAATGGCCTGTTTGCTGTAGCATTCTATGGTCAAATGGTGTACTTTATACAGCAGAGATAAATACATAACCAATGTTTCTGGCTTGAGCCCTTCATCAAGGTATGGAAACATGTCAGCAGGTGTCTGAACAAAATGGTGGGGGGAGGGGTAGGAGGAGGAGCATTGTTCCACAGACAGGAGGTATTAACTCCGACACGCGAACCCACCTCGCATGCACCCACCAAAGACCTGTGAATGTGCACAGGAATCAAGATGGCCACACCAGCCTATGGACCCCAGCTAACAAAGTAAGTACGCACATTTTGGTTCTTGCGTGCCCTGTATTCCTGTTAGATTGTCAAATACCTGTATAACATTAAAGTTTGCTTTGTGACTTCGGTACTCCACACGTGTGGGCAAAATTCCAACTTGCGTCCATTCCGAGATACGACTAATCCTTCAGTCCCAATTACGGTTGTAAGTCGGGGACTACCTGTATCCTCAAGAAGATGACAGTGAGTTGGTAGTGTTCCCTGAAGATGCTCTCAATGGTGAGGATTTTACCTGTGATATACTGGGCTGTGTCCACTACCTTTTACAGGGCTTTTGCTCAGGGGTATTTGTGTCCTCACACCAGACCATGATGCAGCCGGTCAGCACACTTTCCACCACACAGCTGCAGAGATTTGCCAAGGTTTCTGATGTCATACCAAACCCCTGCAAACTCCTGAGGAAGCAGAAGCGCTGTCCTGCTTCCTTCACCACACCATTAGTGTGATGGGTCCTTGAACCATTTACAGTCCTTCAGGCGAAGATGCTCCCTCAATTCGATAGGGAGAGAGCCGCAGTATTTAGGCCCAGCAACACATTTCCAAGTCAGGATACCATGCAACTTGGAGAGTAACCTGCAGGGAGTGGTGTTTCCGAGAGCTTGTTAAAAGACGCGAAAGGAAAGAATTTGCCGAGCTTTGCGCTGGGAGCAGGAGTAAGACTTGCTTGTTGTTCTTCAAGTTCGTTTGGTCGGATGCCAAGGAAGCTAACCTTGCGGATTAACGTCAAAAAAGCTGAGTAATAAAATTCTAAGTCAGAACAGTACAAGAATGGGAAGGGGATCTACAGATGGTCCACCGAGGAGATCATACAGTGTCTGGAGATACATCCCAGTGTCTGCCTATTTTTTGTTTCACTCCGTAAATTATCATCCATTATTGTCAGCGAAGTCCTAGTTCAGCAGCAAATGCTGGTCTACATTCATAGCTATAATACACGTTCATCTGAGTATACCAACTTGAGATGTTTATTGTTGTGTATACTGAGATAAAGTGAAAAGCTTCATTTTACATGCATTACAGAGCTTGCAAATTGGATCAGCTCTTTTGCAATACTGAATCTTATTTATGAACGTGTAAAATTGAGTCAGCATCGAGTCCACGCTGCTGAAGATCCAGCTGCGCTGGATGGGTCACGTCTCCAGAATGGAGGACCATCGCCTTCCCAAGATCGTGTTATATGGCGAGCTCTCCACTGGCCACCGTGACAGAGGTGCACCAAAGAAAAGGTACAAGGACTGCCTAAAGAAATCTCTTGGTGGCTGCCACATTGACCACCGCCAGTGGGCTGATATCGCCTCAAACCGTGCATCTTGGCGCCTCACAGTTTGGCGGGCAGCAACCTCCTTTGAAGAAGACCGCAGAGCCTACCTCACTGACAAAAGGCAAAGGAGGAAAAACCCAACACCCATCCCCAACCAACCAATTTTCCCCTGCAACCGCTGCAATCGTGTCTGCCTGTCCCGCATCGGACTTGTCAGCCACAAACGAGTCTGCAGCTGACGTGGACTTTTTACCCCCTCCATAAATCTTCGTCCGCGAAGCCAAGCCAAAGAAAAAATTGTACATGTGAAGCAGGATGGAAAAGTATGAAGCAAAAGCACAATGCTGGAAAAACCCAACAGGTCTCACAACTTACTTTATACATACATAACCAACATTTCAGGCTTGATTGAGCCCTTCAGCAAGGTATGAGCAAAATGTTGGCAGGTGGGGGGTGGAGGGGGAAGGGAAGAGCGCGGGTAAGAGATGATAGGTGGATAAGGGAGGGAGAGCACAAGATAAAACCTCGGGGGGGGGGATGGCTCTGTGAATGGAGAGGGAAGGGGTTGGAGAACTGAAAAAGAGGGATAGGGAAGAATGGGCAGTGATCTAGCAGATTTCTTCTGCCTACATTTTGCTAGCATCTTGACTCAGGACTCGAGCCGAAAACATTGGTTATGCACCTTTCTCTTTGCTAAATAAAGTACATTGCTAGACCTGCTGAGTTTCTCCAGTCTAGTGTTTTTACTTCAATTATTGCACTTGCAAACTTTTGTTTTTCCACACCATATATGGCGTCTTGCTCAACTCCAATAACAATCTTTTAGTTTTGCATCTTCTAAAGGAATGCTGCAGAACTGTAGCAAGTGTAATTAGCTCTCTGCTGGAGAAACTTTCAGCATCGCAGAGAGCAGCGTTGCAGTTGGTTGACAAGTTGTTTGCAGATTGGGAGCAGACAAACCAGATCAAACCTGCCCAATTGTGTGGTTTTTAAAAAAAATCCACAGCTGCTCATTCTATGAAATTATTGCCATTTTCCCGGAATGCATACCTTGTAAAAAGGTTGGGCTGGGAATGAGGGTGCCATTCCCATTCCACTATTTTACCTCCTAGACCACCACTAGTAAATTTCCCAGAATGCCTGCAGGCATTCCGTGAACAAGGGGGTAATGAATAGCACATACTGATGACGCGTTTTGCAAGTCCCGCCTCTTTAATTACTGCACTTCCAACTAAACTCGTGCAAGGAAATGGAGATTTTGAGTTTTGGCTGTTCATGTGTGAAGGGAGCGATAGGTGGGGAGGAATGAGTGCACGAGGTAGCGGTCCCTACAGGTTACCTCAAATTCTCAATGGCAACTGCATTTTGGCTATTACTGCAAATGAATTCCTTTAAACACCAAGGGTCAAGGGTGACCAAACCACAGCTCATGAGCCACATGCAGCTCTTTGACGTGAATACGTGGCTCGCGGAAGTATTCTGCCTGTGTAGCGTTAGTGAGCATGGCTTGATTGTGGCGCGTGTGTGGCTGTGTTGCGGGCAGTGGAATGAGCGGAGTGCAAGTGTGATCTAGGCCACCCACTCATCTGTGCTCCTGAAGCCCCAGTCACCCATCCATCTGAGCACTTAACACCCCGGCCGCAGACCCCTGCCAACCCATTGGAGTTCCTGACGCCCTGAACGTGGACATATCACCCCGTCCCAGCCACCTGCCCACCATCTGAGCTGCTGATACCCAAAATGACGCAGGTACTTACTGTAGTCAAAAGTATAAGTCAACCCCCAAAATTTTACCCTAAAAATTGGTCCACAAAATTCGACACACACACACACACACACATATGGTATGTGTACTTTTTGATTACTGAAACTAAAACAAACCATATACTTAAATAATTATTATGACGTAAACTTAATAGCAGATGTTAATAGCCTTGTTTAGGAGAGTTGATCAAAAAGTTGTGAAATTGTCTGCATCTCAAAGTCATGTATCGCTTCTCTTATTGCAAGGTGAGTAATTTTGATCCGGTGGAAAATTAACAGTTACGTGATTTGATGTCATATTTAACTTTGGAGAAAATAAGATGTTCAACAAGTTTTAAATTTAAAGATTTCTAATCTTTAGGGTTCCTTATTGAATAAGTTTCATCACCTTTAAGGGGAATTATAATTACATAATTTGAGACTCTTATTGGATTTACGTTTCTTGTATATTGCTATGCAACTTGGGGGGGGGGGGAGATTTGGATTATATTTAATCATATCTTTCATGTTTTCTCCCCTCCTTTTGTTTCTTCCCCCCCTCCCCCATTTTCTATCCTTGAATCACGATTGTTGGATAAGGTGAAATCCTTTTTCTGCTAACGAGTTTGCTTACTTTGTTACAACTATATCAGTGTTATGCATCAGTCTTTTTTTCTGTATTATTATATAATATTGAAAAAGAATAATTATGTACATGTATTTCTTAATATTTATATAACTTTTATGTTACAAAATGTGAACGTAAGAGTAAAAACATGTATTCAATATTCTTTCATGTTTTGCGGCTCAAACATCTGAGGTTTATCTCACGTGGCTCTTATGTTTGGCAACTCCTGGCGTAGGTGGACATGAGTTGGATGGCCTTTCTGTGAGGAATAATGCTTCATGCATGCTCAAAGAACACAGTGGAAAGGAGGAAGAAATGACTGCAATACTGAAAGCCAAAGGTTGCAAGTTATTTGTCAACTATTAACTACTGGATTTTTTTTTAAGCAACAAGTCTGCAAGCTGTCTCACTCTCTCTAAGAGAAAATCCTGGGGTTTTTTCTGCCCAACTACTGGATTTTGTACTTAAACGCTTAGCCTTTAACACAGCTTGCTGCTCACTTTGTCCAAGAATCGTCGAGTCAGGATGGTGCAGCACAGAAGCAGGCCCTTCAGCCCAACTTGTCCATGCTGACCAATGTCCATCTTGTTGGTCAACTCTTCATCAAAAAAAACCTCAAATTTGTGACACACACGATGTGATCACGTCTGCCCCTAGAATTTTAGCCAGTAACTTGGGCGCCACCATTGTTGGGATCACCGCCTGTGATTCCCTTGTTTGTCCTTTCAGCCATCCTTAAATAAAGGCACGTCAGCTATCCAGGCCTGTATCTCACCTGTGGCTGAGGAAGGTATAGAAATCTTCGCCAGGGCCCAGCAATTTCTCGCTTTGCTTCCCAAGGTGCCCAAGAATACAATCAGTCAGGCCTGGAGATTAATCCTCCTTTACTCACCTCAACAGAGAGAACATTGTTCTAGTTCCCAAATTTCCATGATTTTTGCAGCAAATGCAGATAAAAAATATTTATTTAATATCTCTTCAATCCCTCGTGGCTCTACACATAGATGACCACACTGATATTTAAAGGGACCTATTCTCTCCCTTGGTTACACCTTTTGCTCATAATATATTTCGGTGTGCAAGCCGACCAGCAGGTTGACCCCCTTTTTTTGCCTCATTTTATGAAATATCCGGCATACAAGTCGACCTCCATTTATCGGGTTGTCCGGGTCTCTGAGGAACAATGCAAAAAATTTTAAATTCACACGTTACAGAGCTGTAAGTAAAAAAAAAAAATAACCTTGGCCTCCCAGGCGGGAGCAGTGACAGCCCACAGAGCTGGAGTGGTGACATTGTGCACCCGGTGGGAGCAGGAACCTTGGCCTACCAGGCAGGAGCTTGGGGAACAGTGGCCCTGGCAGTGGGGAGGTGCTTCCAGCATTGACATACGCCAAATCGATGTCCATCTGGTCTTTTTGGTGAATTTAAGTTTCAAGAGTATATCTGGCCTACAAATCGACCTCCACCCCCCCCAATTTTGAGGGTTATACAACTCGACTTACACACCGAAATATATGGTACTCATAGAATCACTGCTGCTGTCTTGCAGTGATTACATCACCTATTGGGCGTGCAGATGAAACTTGTGGATCTGCAGAGTTGAATGATGAAGCTTAGGGCCCAACGTTAAACAAATAGCCTTCACATTCATTCGGAATTGAAATCCCCCTCTGTCTGGCCTGTTCAGGACTCCAGTGTGGCTAATTCTAAAACTACCTTTTGAAATGGCCAGGAAAATCAATCATTGCAAGGGAATTATTGTAGGTACCAATGTCACTTGAGAGGCTTGATCACTAAAACTTTGACTAACTGTAGTGCGCTACTGAGGATCCGTTGCATTATCGACAGACTACCTTTGAGATGTTAAACTGATGTCCTGTTGTCTACTTGGGTAAAGCAATCCCTTGGCAATATTTTGAACCCACTTAGACCACAAGACAAGAGCAGAAGCAGGCTCTTCAGCACATCGAGTCTACCCCGGCATTGATCCATTTTCCCATTCAGTATCACTGTCCAACCTTCTCTCCATTACCCTTGATGCCCCCGCTAATCAATAACCTACCAATCTACAACCAATGACCTGGCCTTCACCACCACCTGTGGCAATACATTTCACAGATTTACCACCCTCTGGCTAAAAATTCCTCTGGCATCGCTGTTCTAAGCAGATGCCCTTCAATCCTGAAGTTATGTCCTCTTGTCCTGGACTTTCCCAGTGTGCGAAACAACCTTACTACATCTACTCTGTCTATGCCTTTCAATATTCAAAATGTTTCCATGAGATCCCCCGTTTTTCTCCTAATTTCCAACGAGTACAGGCCAAGAGCTGTCAAACTCCAATATCTTAAATGAGGAACCCAAAATTGCTCACAGTACTCGAAGTGAGGTCTCACCAGTAACTTATAAAGCCTCAACATTACATCCCTGCTTTTTATATTCTATTCCTCTTGAAATGAATGCCTTCTTCATTGCATTTGCCTTCTTCACCACTGACTCAACATAAAAGTTTACCTTCAGGCTATCCTGCATGAGGACTCCCAGGACCCTTTGCAACTGGGCATTTTCAATTTTCTTCCCATTTAAAAGATAGTCTGCCCATTTATTTTTTTTCCTCTCAAAGTTCATGGCCATACACTTTCCAACATTGTATTTCATTTGCCACTTATCTCCAAATCTGTCCAAATCCTTCTACAGCCTCCCTGTTTCCTCAACACTACCTGCTCCTCCATTTACCTTTGTATCGTCTCCAAACTTGGCCACAAAGCCATTCATTCCATAATCCAGATTATTAATATAGAACATAAAAAGAAACTGGTTAAGAAAAGATTATCTGGTCATTATCACGTGGTATATGGGATTTTGCAGTGCCATATTTCCTACAACAGTGACTGCATCGAGGTCTTTCATACACAGTCCCTAGGCTTTGGTGGGGGCTACAAAAATTAAAGTCTGTATACCCATCGGCTATAGTCCCAGTAAACGAGGTCTGCAAGAAATAGACCAGAAGAATGCAATCTGAACCTTAAGAGGAACTTTGTCATTGTGCTTCAGAGGGGGAGATAATACAAATTCCTTTGGACACATAGTCCATCATGTGCCAAATTTAACTTAAGCTAAGTTTATCCAAGACTGTAATAACAAATTCCTTTACTGAACTGTTGGTCCACTGTCACTTCCACAGAGCAGCTCCCAGTCATGGCCCCCTAGTTAGTTTGATTTTCATACAGTGTTTTTAAAAATGAGATCGATGGTTCTGAATAGAATGAGAATACAGCAAATCTGTGTATTTAAAAATAGCAGGATTTTGTTGAGCTCTCCTCCCAGGGTAAATCCAACCCTTGAAGCATAAATAAATTCCAATCAGCCACCTTATTGCAATGACATTTGGTTTGTAATCCTTGCAGTTGCACCAATGCAAACGTAGCTGTGCTCAAACACACACGACCTCTCTCTGTGCACATGCCATTGCCCTCAGTGGCTGTTTCCTTGCACAGCTGCATTTAATCTTCTTCCGAACCCAGTCAAGTTCTCCCTTGCTCATCTGCACTCTCATGTGGCCACTAACACATTCAAGTTGGCATATACTTACATGTCACTCTTGGAGTGTTAGTGCAACGCTATCACAGTGCCAGCGTCCTGGGTTCGAATTTGGCGCCATCTGTAAGGAGTTTGTACGTTCTCCCCGTGTCTGCATGGGTTTCCTCTGGGTGCTCTGGTTTTTTTCCCACCCTTCAAGCGTATGGGGGTTGTAGGTTAATAGATCAGAATGGTTCACAGGCTGGAAGGGCCTGTTATCAAGCTGCACGTCTACATTATTATTAACAATTTTCAGCAGACACTTTCTAGCTTTCAACCACCTGTTGCTTAATATGTCAACCTTTTTCCTTTCTCCCTCCCCCCATTCCCCCTCCACATAAAAATTACCTTCCAACCATTTGGCCAAGTTTTTTCATCACATGCCTAAACTCTCCTTGTACAGTTTAGCTCTTCAATATTGCTTTCAAAAAGAACTTTGTTGGAGGCACACATCCACTCTCATGTAAAAAGGTCACATTCATCTGGTTGACTGTAATCATCAGACACAGGTTGCTTACATCCGGGGGCGGTGGTGGTGGGGGGGGGGGGGTAGAGAAAAGAGCCAGGACACAGATGGTTTCAGTCAATTGGCGTTTTACTTCTGAGTGTCCTCTTACTGATTGCATTGATACCTGCATTGACATTTATAAACAGAAACAAACATCAAAAGTTATTCCAAGAAAGGCAAATAAACACAGCTTAACAAAGACAAAAGGATTCAAATGACAATAAAATAAGCACCAAAAGAAGAGAGATGCTCAGTTTCCATCAAACACAAGTATTTTGAACAATATGAGCAATTTGGTGTGGCTTAGTTTGTGCTGCAAAGATTGGCTGTGCTCACAGGTCGGCTGACACAATCTCTCGTGTTGTCTTAAAACATTCTGCTTGAAACAGATTTGGAATTAAAGCTCCCTGTCCATTGCTGCTCTTTCCACTGAACTCTGGGAGTTGCAAACAGGAGTAATTCAAAACTGATAATAAACACCCACTTTGTAGAGGAACACATCAAGCTTGGTAAGATTCACATTAGTAATTCAGAGGTAAACAAGTCGAAACGAATAACACACTAAACCAGGGGTCGCAAACTAGTTTCTCACTGGGGCCTCATTTTTGCGAGAGGCGCTAGACAAAGGGGCAACTCTGTCTTCCTTACAGTAGACCGAGTTAAAGAATTTCATGTACGTTACATTCTAAATGTACTATTACTTGACAATAATGGAATGTTTAGCTTTTAAGAGCTGGAGGAAATCAGCAGGTCAGGCAGTACCACGGGCCTTTCAACCCAAAAAGAGCTTGGGTTTTCACCCCAGTACGTTGACCATCTTTTGCTTTCCACAGCTGCTTACTAGCCCACTGAGTTCCTCCAACACCTGTATTCATTTTACTATCCAAGGATCGTTAATATTTAAGGCTAATATTGAACACATTAGACCAGCGGTTCTTAACCTTTGTTCCACTCATATACCACCCTAAGTAATCCTATACTAACCACAGAGCACCTATGGCATAGGATGCTCTGTGGTTAGTAAGGGATTACTTAAAGTAGTATGAGTGGGGAAAAACAGTTGAGAACCACTGCATTAGACATACTGTATACTCCCTTTTGATTAACTGTTTATTGTGATGCTAAAAAGTCAGTAAAGGTTCTGAACTAAATTTTACGTTTGACACCTCAAAGCATGGGCCAGCATTGAGCATTAAGCCCAGTTTTCAAGTACAACACAGCAGCATACACAGGCTGCTGGGTTTTCATTCTTTGCACAATGCAACAGTAATCCTACAAGTGGAACTGAGGATTAGAGTTAGGGCTGGTGGGCCCCTTGCAATAGACCAATGTTGAATAAATTACAAGTTTGTAACAGCAAGCCAATGGAATAAAATTTTCCTCCCCCCTATATCCTGGCATTAGGAGCGAGATCCACCTTTGTCCTATGGGAAAGGTTTGTGGAGGCACCAACTTGATATTGCATCAGTAAACTAAGGACTCCTTAGTTTACTCCCATTGTGGCCATTTATTCAGTTTTAAAATGAGGGTGATGGCTTTCAAGAGGGCACATACTGGCTGGATCAAAAAACCATCAGGTTTATCTCCTTTTCCTAGTACGTGTCCAACCAATGGATGAGATCAAATCAGATCCTGGGAGCAGCACCCACAGGACACACCAGCCCACAATCTTAATGAAGTTGAAAGGGTGAATGACGTTCATTTGTTGCAACTGGGCAGCAGCTTTTCATTATATAAACCCTGCTTAGTCTTCCTGCAGGTGATGGAAATGCTCCTGCTCTTGAGGCAGGGACAAGCCCAGCAATTAGAGGCTGTAGTCACAGCTCAGGAATGGATCTGTCTATTCCATCCTGCGCCTGGTACAGGTCACGATAGTCCATTAAACCCTCCTTGGTGTACAGGTGGACAGCAGAAGCAAAAGCCTCCATTGATCAAGACCCAGTAGGAGCGTTTATCAGTTTGCAAGTCTTTCTAACAGGAAGGATATTTGAACCTATTCCACTTTTGTTGGTATGGTGGCTGCATGTTCTCTACACCCGCCCAACTGCATCATGTCTTACGTTGTGCACTACTAATCGGTGGCTACCCACTGGGGAAGACTCATAGTATGGTCACATAGTCCAGCATCTGTCTTAATTCAACTTAAATTAGGTCTTCGATTGATAGACAACAGTCTTTGGCAACGTGCGTTAAACCCTCTGCAGTTTTAGAAACCAGATTCTCACCAATGCCAACTAAATGTTTAAATCCTAAATTTAAATAATGCTAGCAATGGGCAGACTAAACATTCAGAAAACGGAGGGGGGGGGGGGGGGGGAGTTTTGATGCATTCAAATCAGATGAGGTGTAATCTAGGACCAATTCCTGTTCACACTCCAGCAACATCTGTGTGATGAGCAGTAATTTAGAACAAAGCAAAGCTTAAAATCAGTCTACTCTTTGGTTTCCAGATCACAGAAACTGCAGACAATTTGGTTAAATAGCTTAACTCATCAAATAAACCCATTGTCCCAGATATTCTCTCATTACTTTCCCTTTGGTAGCTTCAGAACATTGATCAACATTTAAATGAACTGGAAAATGCTATAACTAAATAATCTATTCCCTGTTGCATTCAGAGAATATTTTTATAATTTGTAGTGAGTCAAGGGTCTTCTCATTGCTGTCTACAAGATGATGGGTATTGTATAATGAGTGAATCAACTCCCATCTTCCTTCAGTTTCTCCAGTGCCTTCAAAAGTACAGTCACAGTGTAAGGTGGACTATCCTCAGCCTGGAGTTTCATTAACATTTCGGAAATGCATGCCACCCCACACCCACACTTCAGGGCACACTATCCAGCACGTTAAGGATCCCATTCACCACTGTAAACACTCACTCCAAGTCTGTTGTGTGAATCATTAACAAGCACTGCCAGAACACCACAATGACACCACAATGACACTGCAGTGGCTCACAGTAATTGAGAAGATGGCTCTGCCACAGCTCTGCAGCTGTCAAGTATCTACCGACGCCAGGCATCCAGGATGATAAATACCCCTCCTTAGCACACAACCTGTTGGTATGTGCGCACAGCCTAGTAGGGACCAGCAAAACTTTATCTCACCACTATTCATGGCACGGCTTTAAATAACCACAGCAAACTTTGAACTGCTCTACTGTCCAAACACTGCCTCAGGAACATTGAACCTGTGAAGTGACAGCATGGGGAGAGGGGGAGGAATCAGGCACCTCATTCAGTTTTGTGCCTGAATGAAACAAAGTATTAATTCCCCTTCCTCAATAAAGAAACTGAACAATATGAAATAACTGTGTAGGATGCGGTACATCTTTCTAAAGGCAAATAAAAAAATGAGTGCAGAAAATAATGCTCCAAATCTCCCTCCCTCTCTCTCACTGCTTTATCCTTATTAAGTGTCACAGGAGGGTCCCTTCTAATCCTACAAAGAAACAACATTTCAGCTCTGCTTTTGGTCAACTATAAAGAATTTTTTTTGCACATATCACGTTATTATAAATGTGATTGTCATTTAATTATAATTAAAATCACCTCTTCATTCCACATGAGTTAAATTGTGTATTTAAGGCCTCATGTATTTCTTCTCCTACTTGGTGTTGCTCTCCTGCCAGATCGGCCTAGCATCTCACAGGAATGTCCTTACAGAATTACTAATGTAGTGGAATATATACAAAAACAGTACAAATTGAATGATGTTAGAGCCAGCCTCAAACTCCTGGTTAGCCACCCATTCAAGTCCATGTTAACACATCCAATATCCTTTGGTTTCAGTTCAGGCAAGATTAGGTCCAAGAATGGTGGCAAAGACGAGATTGAAATTTTAGCATTCATATGAAGTGGTCGGTGTGGTAGAGCAAACCTCCTATTTTAAATGGAAGTGCTTTTGCAAAACATGCATTTACAATTTGGATACAAATAAAGGAAATCTTTCCAATCACATTTAGGATGTTGCTATTGTAGAGGTATACAATACACAGGTAATCCCCAGAATGACACACCCACCCAACTTGCTGATTTGTCAACTGTTATTTCCTATTCAATCCAGAACTCCACATTAGAGCTCTGGTGAACTTTGTTTCAATTGGATTTAATTTGCATCACAAATTATGAAAAGCAAGAATATCTCAGTGGAGAAGAGGAATGCTGGCTAACCAGAGGTCCAGTTTAATGAAAACAAGTCAATTATATTTTTAAATAACTTGCATTTAAGGCACCAGCTTTAACAGAGAGGGCTTGAATTTAACAACTTAAGAAAAAAAACCAAACTTTGGGAAAATGATGGGACAGAAATAAAAACTCAGCAATGCCCAGGAGGCCAAATAGGGCTTTGTATTTAATGTGTGTAAAAGGTCTCACATTAGAGAAGGCACCACAAATAGATTCCCTTTCAATTCCCGCAGGATTGATGCACTATTGAGAGTCTTGTCACAGCACCCATCATCCAAACACAAACAGCCAAGGAATGGAGGGATATAGACCATGTGCAGGCAGAGGGAATCAGCTATATTGGCACCATGTTTAGCATAGTGGGGTGAAAAGCCTATTTACACAGCTATGCTGTTCCAAGAGTATCTATGAGCAGTTATTTCAAAGTCACAACATTGATCAAATTTCTCTGTGGTACACAGCTTTTTATTGTGGGGGGAAAAAAGCTGCCACTGCTCTTAAAATTGAGCTATAATGGGTAGTCATCCTCAAGTACAGCCGAGGGAGCTAGGCTACTCTGCACTGATACTTTGTAAGGTTTGATCAATTGGGTACAGAGTGTGAACAGCATCCTCCCTGTCCACCAGCCTTTAAATCAAGTGTTAGTTCTTCAATCATGATATAAAAAGGGTAAGCTGATCATCTTGTTCCTCGTCCCATGTCTCCATACCAAACAGCAGGAGGTTCTTATGTTAAAACCATTCAACACCCATCCTAATCATGCACGTTGGGTCCTACAGAACAGCCTCAATGTTGTGAGATTATTTGCAATTTTATACTGGGCCCAGTCAACCTCACTCACACTATTGTCGATTGTTCGCAAAACAAGTGTCATTTCAATCCCTAGGTTATGTCAGGGATTCTCGATGCAGTGCCGCATATTCCAAATTTAAAGATGGATGGGTGTGTGCAGTCAAATTAGCACAAACTCTACAAGTTAGTAGAAAATAGGATAATAACTAACGTGCCAGCCCTTTTTAACAGGAAAATGTGAAATTTAGTTATTAAGTTCAAGCCCGATCTCTTACCCGCACCAGAATTCCATCACAAGTCCCTTTCTTTTGCATTGTTGTTGCTTTTTGTTCGTTTAATTTAAAAATTAGCCCCATGACACAAATGAATAAATAAAGTTGACAAAAAAAGTGCATACGCACACAAAATACTTCAAAAGATGGATGCTCAAAGAATTGTAGATGTGCAAGATCCTCATGGTTTTATTTTTCTCCTTTTGGCTGTGTCAGGAAGGTAGGTTTACCACTTTTATGGCTTTTTCCCATCTAAATTGAAGAGCGTGATGATGTCCAACATTGCTTGGGAGATGTTTTTGCCAAAACGATGAGCATCCTTTCAGAAAATAAAACAAAAATATTGAATTGCCTAGTTTTATACCTATTTTATTGCTTTCTTCAAGCTTAGCTTAGTTGCTGGCAGTGGGTGCGACTTTCCTGCACCGTTGTCTAATTTAATTTTTAAAATTTAGACATACAGCATGGTAACAGGCCCTTCCAGCTGCCCAAATACCCAAATTAACCTACCCAGATCTCTGGCATTGTATCAGTGTTGTGCTAACTGCCATGCCATCCCTTTTATTAAAGGTTATGCACTGATATTCTCTTTGTCCGGATATACTGATAACCTTTCAATTTGAAATTAATACTCCTTCAATTATCTAGCCCTTCAACTTGCTTCTTGGGCTCGAAAAGACAAAACAACTCCAGAAAAGGCTGGAAACGTTCAGTAGGATGAGCAGGAGTGATAGAGAAAAGTTTGTTAGATGTCTTCCTCTAGCTTCTGGTGCATCCCTAAATTGTAGAATTGGAGAATGTGTGCAGCACCAATTGTAGGCCTTTGAGTCCATCAAGTCAATAGCATATGAATATCAAATGGCCTCACTTTCCTGCCCTCACTTCTTAACCCCACAAATATTTTCCTTTATCAATACTTATTCAGCTTCCTACTGTAAGGTAAAAATATCATGAGATGGGACCGGAGAAGGAGTCACCCAGTACTAAGGAGTAACAGAATGCAGATGTGACCTTGTCCACTCAAGATAAGCTTGGCACTAACAAGCTGATGAGCAGCAGACTAACAGTGAAGGGTAGCAACAGTTTATTCATTGGACAGTGTCATGGTATGATAATTGACTAAGTACGTATCCTGAGGTATAAAAAAACACCACTTGCTGATAACGGCAGAATGCGCCTTCTCCAACTAACACTGTTAGTTGCAAGTGTTACAATCCGGTAATAAAGAACCTTGATTTCGACTCAGTCTGGTGTCTGACTCACTCATTCATGAACAAAGCAGACCTAACACTACTGAAGAGATCAATTGAATCTGCCTTTTCAATTATCCCAAAAAGACTCTAAATATCTGCATTTGAAAATGTTTCCTCATCTAGCTGGCATTCTACAAAACAACTATCTCCTAAATTTAAACTTCCCAGGCATTAGATACCTAAAAAAAGGAGTTTTTTGAACTCTAGTGTTGAGACTTCCTCAAGACCTTGTTCTAAATACGATAGGGATGATCTATAATTTTAAACTGAATCAAAAAAAGTTGATATTGTCTATATATGATTGATTATTAAAGTCTCTAGATAAGATTAAAAATTATGGAAGCAAGATCTTCAACTTTCATTTTCAGATACGATATAGGATTCTATCTTAAAATTGGTAAATTTATCTTCTTTGTTAGCTCGACATTTGCTTTTACAATTTAAGATAGTACATTGAGCTTACTTTTCTAAAGTTCAATTGGCTAAATTTTACTTTAACATTTCCTCGAAATGTGACAGGTGTAAGACCGAAGAAGGAACTTCATCACACAGGGAATGTAGAATGAGTTGCCAGCTGAATAGGTGAATGTGGACTTAATTTTAACATTGATGAAAAATGTGGATAGTTACATGGATGGGAGGGGTATGGAGGGTTATGGACTGGGTGCAGATCAGTAGAACTAGGCAGAATATTAGTTCAGCACAGACTAGTGCTGTTTCTGTGCTGTTGTGACCTATGGTTCCAACAGTCATTTGAGAAATGCACCATAGAATGTACCTGTGATCTTGGGTGGATATGAACCGTGGTGAAATACAATGGAGCCATATTGTGAAACATGAAAGTATGCAGACGTTGTGATTGAAATTAACTCATCAAGTCTCACAGCGTCCATAGGAGGTAAAGATACACAACCAACATTTTGGGCCTGAGCCCTCCTTTAAGATTCGAGTTTAAAAAAAAGACAGGTGCCCAAATTAAAAGGCTGGGGAGAAGGAAGGAAAGGGCATGGAGAGGATCAGAGTCCAACAGACAAATTGAAGCTATTGACAACATTGGTTATCAAGGTTTTAACTCAAATAGAATGAGGCAAACTAGTTGATATAACATGCTTGAACTTTTGAAAGGAAGTCTAGGGTGCTATACAGGGAGTTATTAAACATAGGATTTCAAGTAGCATGCTGACATGGATTGAGGATGAGCAAACAGAGAGAAACCTGAGGAGGGATAAACATGTTATTTTGGATTTTCTGCGATAAATTACATTGAGGCAAAAGGAAACAAAATGTAGAAGAGGTCTGATAACTAGGAGAAAGGATTGATCGACCTTTCCTGGCTGCATATCAATCTGCAGTTAGGATAAAACTCTGAAAATTCAGAATCACTGATGGTTCAGCATCTGGTTTACTTAATTCAGAGTGAGTCAGGGTTCTGGAGAGCAGCTGGGCCTGTGTCTGCACCTGGAGTCCAGAATACCAGGCATCAGAAACAGAAGTAGGTTTGTGGTCAGAGTTGGAGTCCAGAGAATTTGTGTACTTCCCACTCCCTTTAAATTCACTGGGTTCACTGATAAATTTATTTTACTATAGAAATTTTTTTTCAAGTAACATCCAATAGCCCAGCACCACCAAAGAAAGACCCAGGTTACTGGAGATTTACTACAATTATCATGACATTACCAATAAGAAGTTACCTGCTTGCTCTGGCCAGATTGAAAACAATGTAGTTAAAATGAATGGTCAAAAGAGGGACAATAAGCAAATGGACCAAAACACTAGGTACATACAATTAGTGCAATGAATGCAATACTTTAACCTTCTATTATATTAAATGCTGAAAGAGAAGCAAAATTGACTTATGAAAGCTTAACTCATCTTCCTGCACCAGTAAATTTAAGGAAAGGCAAGTGAAGATTGAGTGCTGCAATGTTACCGTTAAGGGGCTGGAGATTTTGCAGGAGATGTGGAAGTTGATGAGGTGATCTCCAACAATGATGTAAGAAACACCATATCCATCATCTGCAACCTGAAAAGAGAGACAGGGGCTTTATTTGCACGATTATTAACATAGGCAAACATTATAGTGCCAGCATGTTATCCACTTATGGTCCTTCAGTGACCATAATAAGGTTGGAATAGGTGATTTGAATTTCCCAAATAGTGCCGAGGGCTTGGATGGGATGGAATTTGTAAATGACTATGTTGAAGTATACAAAGTCATGAGGGACATAGTCAGGTGAGTGGTCAGCCTTTTTGCCAGGAGAGCCTAAAACTACAGGATATAGATGCAAAGTGAGAGGGGAAAGATTTAAAGGGGATGAAGGGCAGCTTCCCCTCCCCACCCCCCCACCTCACACAAGGTGGTGGGTACGTGGATCAAGCTGCCAGAGGTAGAAGTAAGGATGATTATAATGTTTGAAATACATTTAGACAGGTGCACAGTATAGAAAGGGATATGGGTTAAACCCCAACAAATGGAACTAGATCAGTTAGGCCACTTGGTCGGGATGGAGTTGGGCAGCAGGACCAGTTTCTGTGGTTTATATCTATTACTGTCTGCTGCCATTGCGGACTCCTCAACAACTCTGCATCCTGGAGATTTCCAGCAACATTCAATCCATTGCTACCCAAGCATAAGGGAGAGTACATCGTGACTGATATGGAGTGATATTCTTTGTCATAATGGCATGGCCGTTGCGAGTTCCACATCAAGGTCCCGTCAGTAACTGAGGCTGGACTCTTCCAGAGGATAAACTCATGTGCAAAATATGGAATGAGACAGTATGTAGCAAATCTTCAGCAGACTCAAGAGGCTGAGATCCTTTATCTGGCCACACATTCTAAAAGGGAGGAACTAAATGTTCTTCTACATTCCAGGGAGATTGCAACTTAATTTTGAAGGATCCAATCTAATTTTTATTCTGAAAGCTGTGATTGTTTCCAAATAACTCTCAAATGAAGTCATACATATTTGGATATAATTTCATCATGTGTTTTCAACGTTACAGACGCGACCTGGAATCGGCATCTTTTACTGTGAAAATGTTATGCTCCTGTACTTATAATTGTCCTTCCTGAAATTGTTTAACTATTAGGAGTAGTTCAAAAATGATAATACTCGGGGTGGCCTTTGTTGCAGTGATTCTCATCAGAGTTCACCATTGTGCTCCCTTTGTAAATGTGTCTTTCTCGGTTTCAAATTTTTCTAAACTTTCTTGAAAAGAATTTGTTTGTGGCTCAATCATTTAATCATAACAAATATTCAATTATCCAATAATCCCTTGGCGAAAAAGATTTTGAAACCCTTCTGATGAAATTTGGACTAATTCTCCAAAAAAACAATTTATTATTATTATTATTATAATTAGCTCCTCTGCTCTGAATGGAATAGTTTCAGTTTTTCTCGCCTCTTCTCGAACCAACAGGTGTTCAAGCACCACCACTACCAGCTGAATATATTTTTGTTGTATTCTCTCACTTTGCCATACAGGGTTCCCAAACCAACCCATCCAATGTTTTCTACAGATTAATTATTAGTTCCTTCACATTCTTGCGCCTTAATTCATGAAACTTAAAATACCTGTCACAGTCTTTTCAAGGGGACTTTCATTCGTTAAGATACTGATCTGCAGATTTTTTTTTAAAATAATGATCCACGCTATTCTGAGTCTTTCTACTGTACACCTTGCTGGCTCAAGTTTTCCTCTCCAAACATTATTAATTAATCACCAGTCTGCCCATCTGCTCTCCATTTAATCTTCCTTTTCTGATGGAAGGTTAGCAGCCTCAAATGGTTATGGAAGGAATGTGATTTAACTACTCAAAATTCTGTCTAGACTAACATGTGGAGGATGACCACCTCAGGCAAGCTAGCAAGGCACCTGGCAAGACATTCTAATAAATAACCGGGGGCAGAGTAGGATCTGGTGAGGGGTGGGGGGGAAATAGCAGCCACAACTTTAACACTGTATCATCTCCAGAGATCCAGCCTGCCCTACTCAGTATTTCTACATTGTTATTTTCAAATCTGTTGCTTTGGCTTCATATCTTTCTGACCCATTTACAATTGCCCTCAGTATTTGAAATAACCTATTGGGTATTTCATCACTAAATAAGGAATCTTTTTGCAGTGCCCATTCTAAAGCATTTACACTTCCAATAAAATTAAGTCAAATACCAGAAATATATATTTTAATCTCCGCTAATCTAACCAATGTGCTCACTCCTTTACACACATAAACCAAGAATCTGTTTATTTTTTCCTTTAAAAATATTTAAAGTTTTATTTCCACAGGAAGAGAGAAAAAATAATTTCATCTCTGTCTTGAATGAACAACCATTTTTTTTTGAACACTAGTTTTAGATGGAAAGAAAAACGTAACTGCAAATATATAAAAATACTCACTGGGCCAAAACCTCCTCCAATGGAGACATATTCAGGATGATTTACAAGGTCAAACAGCTCAATCTGCTGGATGGGTGTCTGACTTGTTGAGAGACACCATGGCTCAGAAAGCACCTGGGAAAAAAACCCACTTAATTTTACACATGATAGCTTAGAATTTATGGGAAAATCAACGATGGGATTTCCCTAGAAGCATCTTCTTCCATCCTCACCCAAACTGAACTTCAATGAAACTTAATTAAACCTCCCAACTTATCTCAAAGGGTTCTTTAATCAATCCATTATGGAGTGTCCCATATTTTGGACCTCAGCAAGATTGCTTTGACCCTCTCGATAACAATACTTCAAACTTTTATCACATGAAATTAAACTGTGAAAAGTTTTCATAGATTTTAACCACACTTGAACCTCCTCCTTCCCAGCCTTTGTTTCTTTACTTGTCCATTACCACCATCTTTGTCCTGCATCATTATCCATTTTTAGTCATTAACTCAAATTTTCTCTCCACAATTGTGGCCTGACTTGCTCTGTATTTAAAATTTTCTGCTTTTTTCCAGATCTCCTCTGTCTTCAATGTTTTGGTTTGAAATTTTGTCATTTAATCTCTCCTGCCTTCAAGCAATTAGAAACCTTCCACTGTTCTCTCCATATACGGAGCGGAAATAGGCCTTTCGAGTCCGCACCAGTTCACTGATTTTGTGCGCCCTCTTCAGGCATTGGTCCCGGTAGATCTTCATTCAATAACGATGGGCGAATTCAATGCAGGTGGAATCAGATAATAGCAAAACTATGAGCAGACAGATTGGCTGTCTGTGTACCAAAAATAGTAAACTTGACAAAACTGGATTTATTAAGAAAAGACAAACAATGGACAATGTCTCTAAGTTTATTAACTTAATCCATTCTTCAACTGTTTCATCAATTAGCCTGTGCTCCCAGTCATTCATCTCAAAAACTTTTCATTATGGTGGGATTAAGATTTAAGTTCAAGCAGTGTCCTGATGAGAATTTAGTCCATGATTTCAGACTCCATGACAGCAATGATGTGCTGAGTTTTCCTACCAAAGTCCCGATTTTCAACACCAGCACTCCGCTCTTCCTCTGTATCTTGAAAAACCAAGATAGAACCAAAATAGATGTATTTATTTTAAGGATGGTGAGATCATTGGGAGGATAAATACTTATTACTCATTCCTAATTGCTCTGAAGACACATGGCGAATCTCAGAAATTCTCTGCCCAGAAAGATGAGGTGGCACAGTTAGTGCAACTCTGTGATAGCGCCAATGACTGTCTGCAAGGAGTTTGTATGTTGTCCCCATGAGTTTCCTCCAGGTTCCTCCCACCTTTCAAAAGGCATACAAGGGTTGTAGTTTAATTGGCATAGGCTCGTGGGGCGGTAGGGCCTGTTACTGTTCTGCATGTTTAATTTTTTTTATATTTAAAAAATTCAAGTAATGGAGACTGACTCTTAAAGAAATACAGGAGACACATTTCCAAGGATCTGAAGGAGGAATTAACATAACATAACATAACAATTACAGCACGGAAACAGGCCATTAGGCCCTTCTAGTCCGCACCGAACCAAACACCCCTCTCTAGTCCCACCTCCCTGCACAATGCCCATAACCCTCCATCTTCTTCTCATCCATATACCTGTCCAACCTTTTCTTAAATAATACAATTGACTCCGCCGCCACTATTTCTCCTGGAAGCTCATTCCACACGGCTACCACTCTCTGAGTAAAGAAGTTCCCCCTCATGTTACCTCTAAACCTCTGCCCATTAATTCTTAACTCATGTCCTCTTGTTTTAATCTTTCCTCCTCTTAACGGAAATAGTCTATCCACATCCACTCTGTCTATCCCTTTCATAATCTTAAATACTTCTATCAAATCCCCTCTCAACCTTCTACGCTCCAAAGAATAAAGACCTAATCTGTCCAATCTCTCCCTATACTCTAGATGCTTAAACCCAGGTTTTTTCTTTGGCTTGGCTTCGCGGACGAAGATTTATGGAGGGGGTAAAAAGTCCACGTCAGCTGCAGGCTCGTTTGTGGCTGACAAGTCCGATGCGGGACAGGCACCCCTCTCTAGTAGACCCAGGTAACATTCTGGTAAACCTTCTCTGCACTCTCTCCACTCTGTTTATATCCTTCCTATAATTAGGCGACCAGAACTGCACACAGAACTCCAAATTAGGCCGCACCAACGTCTTATACAATCTCAGCATCACCTCCCCAACCCAGTGCAGATCAGCCATGATCATAATGAATAGCTGGTTGACTCGAGTGGTCAGCTGAGCTATTGCTGCTCCTATTTTCTTGTGCTGTTATACCAGTGCTTTTTATGTCACTTTGAACAGTAACAGCATTTATCCCTAGGCCTCTCTAAAAAGGCTGGGAGAAATGTGCCATTGAACTCATCCCTTCTGATCATTGAATGCTTCTCCTGCAAGTATGGTTAAAAACTGGGAACGGTGGCATGGTTGGGGTAGCAGTTAGCGCAATGCCTTTTCAGCACCAGAAATCAGGACCTGTGTTCAAATCCCGTGCTGTCTGTAAGGAGTTTGTATGTTCTCCCCATGTCTGGGTGGGTTTTCCTCAGGGGCTCTGGTTTCCCCCCACCATTTGAAATTTACTGGGGGGGGGGGGGTTGTAGGTTAATTGGATGTAAATCGGCAGCATCGACTTGTGGGCCGAAATAACTGTTACCGTGTAGCATCACTAAATTAAAAAAAATATATATACTAGCCTCAGCTCATCACCTCTCCCATTTTAGCTTTTTTCAACCAGATCACATCCTTTACCTCTTGAAGGAAGGGGGAGTTACTCCCAGGTACTTGGACACCACATAGAGGCAGAAAAGATGCCAATCGACATCACATCCTTTACCTCTTGAAGGAAGGGGGAGTTGACTCCCAGGTACTTGGACACCACATAGAGGCAGAAAAGATGTCGATCAACATCACATCCTTTACCTCTTGAAGGGGGAGTTACTCCCAGGTACTTGGACACCACATAGAGGCAGAAAAGATGCCAATCGACATCACATCCTTTACCTCTTGAAGGAAGGGGGAGTTGACTCCCAGGTACTTGGACACCACATAGAGGCAGAAAAGATGTCGATCAACATCACATCCTTTACCTCTTGAAGGAAGGGGGAGTTACTCCCAGGTACTTGGACACCACATAGAGGCAGAAAAGATGCCAATCGACATCACATCCTTTACCTCTTGAAGGAAGGGGGAGTTGACTCCCAGGTACTTGGACACCACATAGAGGCAGAAAAGATGCCGATCGACACCACATCCGGACATAGCAAGCCGGCTGATGTGTTGATGATTCTTGGCTGCAATACGGAATAGATTTAAACACTCCTCTTTCTGTGGAAGGAATGAAAGAAAAAATATTACAACCATATCAAGTCTTTGACAGAAACAAGAAATACTTATATCAGAATATTACCCATGGGATAATAAACTTGAACTTGAAATTATCCCAAACATTCAGTCCTCAACGACTTCATCAGTAAAAATATCCACCATCTCAATCTGATGTTGGTTCTCAGTTCATTGCTGTTCTATTCAACCACCTTTGACTCCAGCTTGGGCAGAGATTTTACAAGCTGCTCCACTGTGGTGTGCTTTAGAGATTAACCTGAGTATTTACAATAGGACTTAACGAAGTGCAGAAGCAAGCCTGGCCAACGTTCCCTTTCCTCATCCAGCTTCCACATTTGCTGCTGAGCAATCACAATCACTAGGTTTCCATGGTAGAGTGCTATCACAGGTGAAATGTGAAGCGTCTCAAAGCCACAAAATTAGTCCACCTTAAGGACTAAGAATCTAGTACATCCAGCTATCAATTAATAGAAGAATTGGCCACATCAGTGTGGCACACAGGATCAATGATGGAACATGGTAGAAGAGTGGTTATGTTACTGGACTAAAAGTAAGGTAGGGAGTGTTCTGGGTCAGAATGAAGGTCAAAGCTGGCAAGCTATTTAGAATTTGAGATATTAAGGTTCTCGTCTGGAAAAAGACGGCATACATCAGGCATAGGCAGTTGGGATCAAGCAAGACCTATGAAATCAGGGTGAGTGAGGAATGGAAAGCAAATTGGGTCATGAAATAGCTTTGCAGTTAAGGTAAAGGAGAATCCCAAGGGATTCTATAAGTATGTTAATATAACTAGAAAGAGAATAGGTTCCCCTAAAGATCAATTTAAATGTGGAGTCACAGGAGATTGGTGAGGTCTAAATTATTACTTCTCATCTTTATTGACTATGGAAATAAGTGTTGAAGCTATGGAATTCAGGAAAGAGAATGGTGATGTCTTGAATCATTTTACAAAAGAGATGCTGGCAGTCTTGACACACATAAAAGTGGATGAATCACCAAGGCCTGAAAAGTATATCCTAGAACATTGTGGGAAGCCAAGGAAGAAATCAATAGAGACCTGGCAGAGATATTTGAATCATCGTTTGACATGGGTGAGGTACCAGATGACTGGAGGGTGGCAGATGCTGTGACTTGAAGAAGGGTTGCAAGAAGCCAAGGAATGACAGGCTCGTGAGCTTATCACTGGTGATGGGAAAATTACTGGAGGGGATTCTGGGGATAGGATCTACCTACATTTGCAAGGCAAGGACTGATTAGGGGATAGTCAGCATGGTTTTGTGCATGTGAAATTGTGCCTTACGAATTTGAATGAGTTTTCTGAAGAGGTGACCATGAGCAGTAGATGTTGTCTACATGGACAGAAAAGCCTTTCATGACATCAGATTGCTCCACTGTGGTGTGCTTTAGAGATTAACCTGAGTATTTACAATAGGACTTAACGAAGTGCAGAAGCAAGCCTGGCCAACGTTCCCTTTCCTCATCCAGCTTCCACATTTGCTGCTGAGCTGGTAGGCTTTTTTGGAAGATTGGATGACACGCCATCCAGAATTAGCTGTCTAATTGGATCCAGAATTGGCTTTGTGGTAGGAGTCAGAGAGACAGAGGAGGGTTGTTTTCTAGATTGGAGGCCTGTGGACCAGTGGATTGGTGCGGTGTCGATTATTGTTTGTCATTGAAATGATAATGCAACTGAAATAGTTTGTGGTTGACACCAAAATTGGTAGTATAGTGAACAGTGAGTGAAGAAGGCTATCCAAAATTACAACAGCACCTACTCAACTGGGAAAGCAGGCCAAGGAATGGCAGGTAAAATTTAATTTGGTTGTGCAAAGTTAGCCTGGTCATGGCCCTGGAAAATATTGTTGAACTAGGGCTACAAGTAGTGGGAATTGCATATATAACTCCCAGCAGACATTGTCTTCAATTCTGCGAACTAACAGCCTGTTGATGCTCACTTCTGACATTCCAATCTTGTAGCTCCTGATCAATTCCATGAATAACTTTGACCTTCCTCATGTTGGAGACAATTAATATTACATTTTAATTGATGAGAAATGGTACTTTCACTGTCCCTGCAGACACCTACAGTGTAATCCTTCCTCACCGAAAATTTCTTGTTCTCCAGTGCAGTCACAAAATTGCATGTCTCAGCCGTGCAGGAACGCACGGTCTCAGTCCTCCCCTCACGGAACAGCCGAGTCATTGAAGATTCGTAGGTTAGACAGAACGAACCTTTGTCCTGCAACCAAGATGGCAAAAAAACTGAAAAATTAATAGTTTCACCTCTCTTTTGTAAATCAATTCTTTCCGAATGAAAACAAAGTGTATTTATTCACAAGGGTTCTGAAGCATTATTCACTATACCAAACATAAGATGACTTACAGATTAAGAATGGTTACAGTCAACACCTGATGAAACCTAATCAAACTAATCAGAGCGAATGATAGAAGAGTTTGGATGAGAAATTCATGCTACTGACTCATAGCTGCACTGCCAGATATAGTTCTAACCGAGTCATCAAATATGCCGACGACACAATAATAGGTTGGCCGCATCAGCACCAATGAGTCGCATTACAGAGAGGAGGTGGAAAGGCTTAGGATGTGGTATGAGAACAACAACCTGAATCTCAACGTGGACATGACGAAGGAGGCGATTGTGGTAAAACAAGTCTGCAGACGCTGTGGATGAAGTAAAGACACAATGCTGAAGAAACTCAGCAGGTCAAACAGTGCACTTTATATAGCAAAGCTAAAGATATTGTAGACAACCAACATTTCAGACTTCAGGAGGATGAAAGTCGACCATTACACATCAATGGTTCCCTCATGAAGAACACAAAGTTTCTTGGCATGCATAAAAAGAATGACCTATCCTGGACTCACCACACCTCTTCATTAGTCAGAAAGGCATAGCGGTGCCTACTCTTTCTAAGGTCAGGGCTAGCAGTCCCCACCTTAGCCCTCTTTTACAGGAGCACAATTGAGAGTGTCCTGTCTGGCCGGTAGGTACCTGCAAGTCATTAGAGGATCATAAAAACAGTCGAGAAGAACACTGGGGTCTCCCGTTCCTCTATTGATGGCATTTACTGGGAGCGTTTCCTAAATATGGCTCAAAGAATTATAGACCATTTCCATCCAGTGCATGGTATCTTTAAACCAATACCATCAAGCTGGTGGTATAGGAACATCAAAATCAGGCTGATTAATAGCTCCTTCCCTCAGGCAGTGAGATTGATGAACGGTATCCTGTAACTGTAAACCATCCCAAACATTCACATATATCTATTTTAATTATTTATGTGATCATTATGTACTGTGTATTGTGTATTTTTGTGTGCACCATTGTTTGGAGAGATGCTGTTTCATTGGGTTGCAGGTGATAATGAATGAAGATCAAGATATTCTGTCAGCTTACATTGTTGACCAATCATTCTCGTACAACTGTGTATCTCTTGTATTGATCCCTGAAAGCTTCACAATCAGCCATCGCACATGCTCATGATTTAGGTCCATCAAAAGCTGTTCTAATCTGAATAACATTGAGTAAAGAAAAAAGCTGTTACCCAGTCTGGATGCAAGGACCCGAGTGCTAAGGTACCCCATACCAGATGGCAGAAGGGTGAACAGTTTACATGAGGTGCGTGGAGTCCTTCACAATGTTTAGTGTCTTTTACCCCTGCATCGAGTTTATAGATGTCCTTCATGGTAGGAAGAGATCCCCCGATGATCTTTTCAGCTGACTGCAGGGTCTTGCGGTCCGAGGTGGTACAGCTTCCAGTCGGTGATGCAGTTGCTCAGGATGCTCTCAATACATCCTCTGCAGAAAGTAGTGAGGATGGAGGATGGTAAATGAACTTTCCTCAGCCTTCGCAGGAAGTAGAGGCACTGTTGGGGTTTCTTGGCTTGGTTAAGGGTCCATATGAGATTCTCCACCAAGTACACTCCAAAGAACTTGATACTCTTGACCCCCATCAACGGCTAAGCCGTAAATGGTTAGCACAGAGTGGTTATCTCTCTCCCACTACCCCCCCCCCCCCCCCCGGCCCTCCTTAAGTTGACCACCACCTCTTTTGTTTTATTAACATTCTGATACAGGTTGTTGCCTCTGCACCAGTCCGTTAACAACCGCACCTCATCTCTGTATGTTGACTCCTCATTCTTATTAATAAGGCTCACCACAGTTGCGTCGTCAGCGAGCTTGATGATGTGGTTCGAGCTGTGTTTAGCTGCATAGTCGTGGTACAGCAGAGTGAATGGCAGTGGGTAAGCACACAGCCCTGGGGGGGTCCCGTGCTCAGTGTGACGGCCTTGGAAATGCTGTTACCAATCCAAACTGCTCGAGGTCTCCCTGTTAGGAAGTCAAGAATCCACTTGCAGAGTTTAGATCCAGCAGGCTCAATTTACTTATCAGGTAAAGACAATAAACAGCATTCCACCCCATGGGTCCTTATTTTCCAGGTGGGTGAGGGAGGTGGCGATGGCACAGTCCACAGAGCGGTTGGATCTATATGCAAACTGCAGAGGGGTCCAGTAATGGGGGCAGCAGGTGCTTAACTGGCTACATTATGCGTCAGAATATAGGATGGGGATCGAGAATCTGATGTTCTAGAACAAGCATCTTATTGTGGACTTTAGGAAGGAGGGGTTGAGGGACCATGTACATCTCTTCATTGGCAGACAGCAGTGGGCAAGGTTAGTTCCTTTGAATTCCTGGGAGTCCACATGCTGGAAGACCTGACATGTTGGAGGAGCCTGCACATTGAAGTAACTGTGAAGAAGGCACACCAACGTCTATACTTTCCAAGAAAGCTGAGGGAACTTGGCATGTCATTGAATGATTATTCTAGTCCCAAAGTTGTCAGTGAGACATCTACACTATAGGAAGAATGTGATTATAATCAAGAGGGTGCAAAAGAAAATTGACCAGATAAGAGGTTCCAATTCAAACGTTGACTGACCATTTCTACTTCTGCTGTGTTTCTGCAGCAATTCTTTGTTTGCTTCACCAGGATGTTGCCTGGATTGAAAATTTGGTCAGAAAGAGAGAGAATGGATGTCAGGCCTGTTTTCCCTGGTAGAAAGGATGCAGAGGAGATGTGCTAAATAAAGTCGTAAGAGGTATAGGCCAAGGTGAGAAGAAGGAATTTTAAAGAGGATCCGAGGGGTATTTTCGTTTTTAATGAGAGTGGTTGAAATTTGGAATACACTGCCAGTGGAAGTGAAGGAATCAGATGTAATAACTAAGTTCATTAAAAACACTTAAATAAGCAGGCCACAGAATATGGACCCAATGTGGGATTAGTGTATAGAAAAAAGGGTTGCATTGATGCAAGTTGAATTCTGCTGTTTTCCACATCTATCAAACATCATCATTTAGGGTCCCTTTCTAAACTGTCCCAGCAATTGCCTATCCTGGTTTGAATTTATTTCTGCTGCTATTCCTGACTTTTATTGCAAATTCATCCCCATCAATGAGCAAACTGCTGATCTGGCCAGAGGTTCTGATTTGTCCTTACCCTGTAATTGGCAAGTTGCAGAGCGATCTGGATGAAGGCATCAGGACTGGTTCTGCATTTCTTAATCATACCTTTGCCAAACTGAGTAAATGGGAATGCATAGAAATCAACGTCGTCAGCCAGTTTCTGTGCCACCTTCAGTGAATTCATGATTATTTCTTGGCACTGAAATAGGGATAGATGGAGGATACAGTTATGGGAGGGAAGAATAATAAAATCACCTTTGCTTAGAGCCAACAATTTGGCTGCTCTTGGATTTAATTAATTCACAGCAACTAACATGAGATGGGTACATCACAGTTATACAAATCTGATACGCCTTCATAATGGTTTTTAATTCATTAACAAATTGCTCTATCATTGAGAGACATGCGCCTACAAGTGGAGACTTACAATATGATCAAGGTAAATGGGGAGAATCTTAACAGATAACATCTAAGGAGACTGTCCACCAATAGTCTCGCCAAGAGATCCAATTTACTTTGATCTTAGATTGCAGATGTCATCAAGATGTTCAGGGGTTATAGGTTAATTAAGTGGCACGAGCTCATGGGCCAGAAGGGCCCATTATCATGCAGTATGTCCAAAAAAAATGGACAGAACTAGAGATCAAGGCCCTTGGGAGAACCAGGCCCAGATTAAATACATGTACAGCAGGAAAAGATCAACTTAACCATATAACCATTTACGGAGCGGAAACAGGCCACGTTGGCCTTTCGAGTCCGCACCAGTTCACTGATTTTGTGCGCCCTCTTCAGGCATTGGTCCCGGTAGATCTTCATTCAATTAACGATGGGCGAATTCAATGCAGGTGGAATCAGATAATAGCAAAATTATGAGCAGACAGATTGGCTGTCTGTGTAACAAAAAAAGTAAAACTTGAAGAAACTGGATTTATTAAGAAAAGACAAACAATGGACAATATCTCTAAGTTCATTAACTTAATCCATTCTTCACTGTTTCATCAATTAGCCTGTGCTCCCAGTCATTCATCTCAAAAACTTTTCCTTATGGTGGGATTAAGATTTTAAGTTCAAGCAGTGTCCTGATGAGAATTTAGTCCATGATTTCAGACTCCATGACAGCAATGATGTGCTGAGGTTTCCTACCAAAGTCCCGATTTTCAACACCAGCACTCCGCTTGGGATGTATGATGCCAGGATAAAGCTAGGTTGAATTAGCACATCAGACTGCCTTAAATTTAATGGCTACCAGGTCAAATTAGGGCTGTTTCAATTATCACAAATGCTGCCTGACTTTGAAATATTTTGAAAAACAGTTTCTCAGAAATTCTTCCTTGCCTGCAGGTAAAAGAATCATGTGATGTCTCACATTTACTCTGACAATAAATCTGAACTTTGACTGAATTGGACTTTCTTTACTTGAACCACCAGTCATGGAATAAATGTGATTTAATGGGGAAACTTAACCAAGGATGGAACAGTACTAAATGCCTATCCAGATGAAGAGTGAATTTAAATGGGAAGTTTGAGGAGATGATGCTCCTATCCATTTATTAACCATCTTATTGGGTGGTAAAGATTGGAAGAAGACGAAGTTTTAGATAGAGCATAATGAGATAGCAGAAGCAGGATGTCAAGGCCTCACCTCATTTGGTATATCCCACTGCATTCTCTGTGGTTGCAACACGTTGGGGGCTGGATCGCCCTTGCAGTTACCATCGTCCTTGTACCCTAGCTGGAAGGAGTCTGTTGCCAAAGCATACTGTGGAATAATACAGAATAAGAAGTCTATGAAAGGTATAATAAATGGAAATCAGAATTCAATGGACAACTGTGTGACTGCATCATTAATAAATCTAAATAATAAGTTGTACTTCACTGAGTAAATACCATGTGGTATCTGATAGCAATGGAATCAAACACTTCTAAGACAATATACAACTAGATGAATTGCCAAGTAATTTTTCTAAAAATCATACTCTTAAGATATCCAACTAGTTTGATCATTCACATTATTCGACAGAGAAATGGTAAATACCCAGTGATGATTTACTGGATAAGTGGAGCAGAGAACTATTCAGATCAGAAGGAGTCAGGTTTAATTTCTGCTCTGTGAAATTAGCGGACCTGTGAAATTTTTTGGGCCACGTGGAGAGAAAAATCCTCCGGGGTTCCTGCTGTAATGTATGGAGTTGATAGAATTGGATATTTTGATTAGCAGGCTGTCAAGCTTCATTGGTAAGAATGGCCAGGTGTGAGACTGACACTTTGGCTTTCATACTGAGATCACAAATGATGCTTAGTTGCCTCTTCACAACTATCAACTTAACTTGTCAATTTGTCAATGAAACCCAGCTCTGACACCCTCCCCCCCACAAAATATTCTCAGACTTTCACATCAAGGGAAATTTGAGGTCACTCAGACATCGTAGATTACCCAGTCCCTGGCACAGCAACTCTTCCCCACACACCTGACCATTGCTCTGCCAGGAGCAATCAAAATTTTGCCAGTAACAGTACCGAGCTGCACTGACATTAGAGTCGAATGATAAGATACTATGACTGGAGATTGAAAATTTAATACACTACTTTACAAGCTTTAAACATGTATTTGTTTTGGCCTCTTCAAGCACAAGCACTCTCGATACATTGTTATTTCTGAGCTGCAAAAGCAAAAGTCCAGCTTCATTGAAGACCTTCAGGCCATTAATTTAAAGAGAAAGTCAACCAAATTCCATGATTACTGAACTTCAGGCCCACTGAATTTAATTAAATGTTTAAATATTATTTATAGCACACTGGCCATTTAAAATTTCGACACAAGCCCATGCCGCCCAATTTCACCTACAACCCCATATGTTTTGGAGGGTGGGAGGAAACCTGAGCATCCAAGGAAAGCCAACACAGACACAGGGAGAACATACAAAGTCCTTACAGTTAGTGCCACATTTGAACCCAGGTCACTGGTGCCGTAATAGCGCTGCATTAACCACTAGGCTAATTGTGCTTTGTTTAGTTGAAAAGAAAATCATTCAATTCAGTAACTATATATACACAGTTCAATACACTTCTGACAGGATAAATCCAAATGAAGGGCAGGAAACACAAAATTAAAAGAACAAGGAAATCACAATGAAAAAAGCCATGTGGTACAGTTATTTCAAAACAGCAAACAGTCAAAATCCCACACGGCACCACAGACCATGAATGTAATGCGAAAGCAATGAATGAAAGGCGACACGGAAAAAGTGATCAATGTCAGATTTTATTCAATGACTAAAATGAAAATAGAACCAAAGTAATATTTTTACACTGCAAGGACTTCCCGTGCCCAAATTCTTTGGATCCTTAGTGCTGCACAAACAGCAAGAGTTGTCTGTGGAGAGAGGAAAAATGGTTTAATTCAAGCAACCAACAGCAACTCGTTAGAAATCTTACATCAACCCAATAATGTTTAAAATTTCATAGGTTTCTACTAAAACACCCAAATCCATGACACTTTATGTGACTATAGTTCTTTTCTCATCTATGTCATTGATAAGGCAGGCAGTTATTTCCCATATCTAATTGCAGTAGACAGCTACAAGTAATACACCATAGCCTTTGAAACAATCTAAAACAAACTTATGCGCTCACTTGAGATTAAAGCAATCTCTGAGAATGTTAGAGTTGTCCTATTGTTGAATAATCAACAACCTATCATTGAGACAAGCTTTAAATCAGAGGGTCGAACTACTTCAGTCTATTGACCCCTGAACGATTTTATGCGCACATAAACTACAGGAATGTAGTGGGTTGTGCGCGAGCTCAGCAAAAAGAACTGAGACAGCAGGCTGTGAGCTAATTAAGCACAGATGATTTACTTTGAAGTTCGCGCTGCAGCCTTTAAAGGGGTCCCGAGCCTGCTCCTTGCATCCCGGAACTCACGTCACATTGACCCAAGCACGTACACTTACTACAGGCCTGTACCGAAGAGAAGGACCCGCAACGCCATCTTTGCCACAGCTGCCCCGCTGACTGTGAGTGACAAGTGGGGCCGGTTTGCCACTACAATAATGTGCACTGGCGCAGGAAAATCATTTCCATCTCTTGTACAGCTAATAATTCATAATACATTTTTCTTTCTATTTCTCCCATTGATGTTATGAACCATGCTTTGTTATCCAATCTCCTATTTATTTTGCTCATTCCTCCTATTGTTTCATTCTGCTGTTCACAAGTACAATATAGAAATGGAATTCTTTTGGGAATGGTACACAACTGCTAATCTAATTGTGAAATACCTCTAAAATATTACTTCACAACCTTTAAATCTATAGATGGCTCTACAACCCCATTAACCCCAAACATGAATTTTGTGAGTGAATCATTTATGGTAAAGAAGATTCTGGGGCATAAGGATAATTATAGCCAAGATAAGTAGCTCAATAAAGGTGATTCAAACTGATTATTTTGCAATACTGGAAATATAAGCAGAAAATCTTACCAGAAAAATTCTCTGTGGACAAATGAAGAGGAGGGATTCTTCTCAATCAAGACAGAAATATTCTATCCACTCTGACTTTCCAACTAGGCATATGCTTTTTCTGCAGCACTCAGCAATTTAAGACATTATTAGGTCACATCCTGCAATTCTGGACCAATTTTGGGCAATTTTAGATACAATGTTAGAATGTCTTTTTACCATGAATCATTGCAATTTAAAAAGCCTATTACTTATGAAATTAGACCACTTAATTCTGTTGAATGTCTGTACGATTATATTTTGTCATCTCAGCAGAGTGAAAAAAAGGACAAGTTTGATGCTGGTTTGAACAATTCTGATGGATTCATTTTTATTAGGCAGCGGTCCTCTGCTAGAATTATTTTGTCTCTTTTGTCATATAATAAATGGGACATTTTTGAAAGCTTTAATAACTTTTGCAATCATTTCTAACATCCTTTGAACATTCCTTATTAAAAATCTATCCAGATGTTTTCTGCCAAATTACATTTGCCAAAGATCAGGAGTACAGAAAATTTTGGTTAAAAAAAATCACGTCTGCAAAATGAACTAATTTGCACCCTTTTTAACAAGCCTATGCTGCAGCACGTATTTATATTGTGGTAGTGGTCACTTCCAGGTCAACGAGAAACCAATGGGGATATTAATCTAGCAGTTCAATGTACAATTCAACAGCAACTAATGAAATTCAGAACATGTTTTCTCCAAAGCTCACAAAAAAATTAGTTTTTTGTGAAACACATTCAACCTTCATTATTAACTCACAACAAGCTAAAAGCAATAATGCAATTATTAGAGACTGAACCAATGGGCCCTGCACATTCATGCAATGCACACAACATTGTGTTATTCGCTGAAGCTCTCTTCTCACTGATTCCAGTCTTATTCATTACAATCACTTGTCACCCATAGGCAGTAATGACTGGCCCTTTAATTAACCCACAGCTCACTCTCAGAACAGGAGTTGATCACCCTGCCCAAAGATATTCATGTGACCAATTAACCTAATCCAATTCGTCTTTGGAACATGGGAGAAAATCTGAGCACACAGAGGAAGGAGGAAACTCCCATGGTCATGAGGAGAAAGTATAAACTCCTTACAGACAGTGCTGCATTCAATCCAGGTCACAATGCGCTGTAATAGCTCTGCGGTAGCCTCTACGCTAATGGACAAGTGCTGAGACAACGGAAAATGACGGGTCCTCGCTACTCTGCATTCAATCCAGGTCACAATGCGCTGTAATAGCTCTGCGGTAGCCTCTACGCTAATGGACAAGTGCTGAGACAATGGAAAATGACGGGTCCTTGCTACTCTGCATTCAATCCAGGTCACAATGCGCTGTAATAGCTCTGCGGTAGCCTCTACGCTAATGGACAAGTGCTGAGACAATGGAAAATGACGGGTCCTTGCTACTCTGCATTCAATCCAGGTCACAATGCGCTGTAATAGCTCTGCGGTAGCCTCTACACTAATGGACAAATGCTGAGACAATGGAAAATGACGTCTCCTCGCTACTCTGCATTTTTCTTCACCCTCATAGTAGCCTTTACTCTGGCAGTACCGTGAATGAAGTTTATTTTAAAATTTTAAGTACTGCAGCTACTAGAGAGACAAAAGCTGCAGAAACTGGAATCTTGAACACGCACAGAATTGCTGGAGGAACTCAACAGATCAGATAGCAACAACAGGTAGAAATGGTCAATGTTTTGGGAAAGAAGCCTGAACAGTCCTTTTAAAAAAAACCCAACCAATTCCATTCTGATGCTCTTACTTCAAAACATAACAGGGGGTGTAGGATGATGGGGTGTAAATTGGGTGGCACGGACTCATGGGCTGCAATGGCCTGTTACTGTACGTCTAAATTTCAAAAAAATTATCCAAATCTAAATATAACTACAATATATAATTGGTTACTTAACTTGTGACTGATATCGAATGATAAAATTAAAGGTGCTTGGGAATTGGAATTCAAATAATTGCTTCCAGATAATTAATGGGACCATACTTTTCAACTAGTAAATACTTCACAAGTTTGTACCATCACTCCTTGATTCAGTTCAAGGTGGTACATCGGGCACACGTCTAAAGATAATGTAAACCCTACTTGTGATAGGTGCAAAGTTGAGGTAGCCACTTTAAATCCTGTGCTCTGGTCATGTTCAAACTAGATAATTTCTGGAAAGGTGTCTTTGAAACCCTAACAAAGGTTCTAGGATTAGAATTACAACCAAATCTATTAACAGCTATTTTTGGAATCATACCAGCAGAGACTGGGCACGTGCCTGTTTCCACACAGTAGAAAATCCACATTTCTTAAATGGAAGGATCCTAACCAGCCTACTCTATTTCAATGGCTCTCTGCTATAATGTCATGTTTTAAGTTTGGAGAAAATTTGAAGTTTGGTGACTGTTTATTCAATATTTCCATATAGTTTAAGAATTATAGTTTTATACTGGATTCTCCCCTAGTTCCTTTTAGTAATTTTGGTTTTAATCAGGAAACCCTTTATTTTCATATAACAATTACAGCATGGAAACAGGCCAATTTGGCCTTTCTAGTCTTTCTTTACTCTCAGAATGGACTGCCCAATCCCTCTTTTTTTTGGATTAGAGAGGATTTTGTAATAATTTTTTTTCTCTTAGTTTTACAAGAAATTTATAGTTATATATATATGTTAAATACTAATATGTAATTTTTCTTATACGTTTGTAATTTCATGAAGGTAATGCAACTCTCCTTTGGTATATATTTCCAATATGAACTCAATGAACAGATTGAAAAAGAAAGACAGATCTAAATTGAAAATGCTACTGGATCTGTTTCCAGGAATGCAATGCTAATTTTAACATCTTAATAAAATCTCATTTCATTTTTTTTTTGTTGATTAATTTAAATCTGAAAGTTTTTATAAGGAGGGAAAAGTTGAATAAGTAAGGACTTTATTCCCTGGAGCTCAGCAAATGAGGGAAGATCTGATAGAGGTATATAAAATTATGAGGGCTATAGATAAGTTAAATGCTATCAGGCCTTCTCAACTGAGCTTGGGTGACGCAAGAACAAAAAGAGATGGGTTAAGAGTGAAAGGTGAAACGTTTGAGGGGAAATGTTTAAGGGGAGTTTGAGAGTATGGAATCAGCTGTCAGCAGAGGTGGTGGGTGAGAGTTCCATTTCAACATTTAAAGAAAGATTGGAGAGGTACACGAATGGTAGAGGTTTGTAGGGCTATGGTTCAGATGCAGGTCCTCGTACCAGGCAGAATAGTTCAGCACAGACAAGATGGGCCGAAGGGCCCGTTTCAGTGTTCTATGGTTGCAAATACACCCTGCAATTTCTTCCGTGCCCAAACATGCTTCATAACAGAATTATACTTCTTTCATTTAAACTCTTCTCTTCTAGGAAGATTTTTCTAAGCACCATGGCAAAATTATTCAGTGATTAAGTGACCAGATGGCTATATTCTGAAGTGCTTGTGTAACTGTTTTAGAATAAAAGCTCAGGCGCTCATTGCAAGTATTTTGCTACGGCTGTTATTCAGTTTCAACTTAAGATTTTTTTTTACCTCCCACAGGTGTCCTATGATTGGTGCATCAGCCCAGGAATGTTCTGCATTCAGTCCCACTTTGCCATTTGCAAACACAATGAAAGTGAATGACTTATCAAACCACCTAAATAAAAAAAATAAGAGGGAATTATTAAACATTTAAAATTATGTATCATATACAGGCGGATATGTATTTACACACTCTTTTAATTTCCCTCCTTTATACATGTTGCCATTTCTTAATTCAAGATACAAGCATGCAACTTTATCTAAAACTTCTGACAATTCTTTTCCAAGATACGAGGTGATTTTCCTGATAGACAGTGGCAAATCTACCAAGCCATACTAAAGTGTATTGAGCAGACAAACTCTTCTGGTTCTCAGGAGATCACTAAAACCCTTTAGTCAGTTGTTTTAGTGCTAACCAAATCAAAAATTATTCAGTCTAATCCCTCCTTCCAATTCTTGTTTCATAGCCTGAAAGAGCATATCTGGGATGAAGTTTTCCACTTGGTTACCTTTTAGACAGGAGATCCCAAACCCCTACTGCATTCAAAGTGAATGAGGTCATAAGGAAACATACAACCATGTGAGCAGGGCTCTCAGGAAGAAAGTTGTTCCCACTTGTTGGGAAATTCAGACTATTGGGTATAATTTCACAAGAGAGGGTTAACCATTCATGCAGATGAAATACAATTTATTCTTTGGCAGCTCATGCCAACATATTAAAGGATTTGTCTTTCTGTTGTTAGAAGATATGAACCTTCAAATTCAAAGAGAGCTTCTCTCCTACTGTTATTGGACTCTTAAGTGGATGTTAGATTTTTAAAAATAAATTGTACTTACTCTAAACTCGACAGTACTTTACTCATTATAACATTACTCCCTCCACTGTTAAGATCTTACGTTGTTTATTTGTTATTTATTACTCTACCTACTAAATGAATCTACTTGCCTATACCGCAGGCAAAACAAAACCTTTTTCCTGTAACATGAGACAGTAAAACAATTCAATCAATTCCATGAATCTTGTCTACATAACAAGTCATTGAATGCATTTATTATTGAGGAAGTTACATTTTTGAAATAAAGACTGAAGGGAAGTATAGAATAGTCAGGAAAAGCAAGGTAAAGATTAGAGCCACCATGATTTTATTAAAAGCTTGAGACCTATATTGCTACATTTCTCATACTGCTTTTGCTCGCAGAAGCAACACTACTCAAGCAATCGCTTATTTGAATCAATGCACTCTGGTCACTGAAGTCTTCATTTTATAAACTACAATTAAATATTTCCATTATGCCATAGAAAACAATTGAAACCTCACTGAAGTTTTCAAATCTTGGCAATATAACTGGCCGCTGTAATTGCTCCAATGCTGTGAAATTCTTTCATTATTGCAAAATGAACTCGTGAAGGTCTACAGCAGTGGTTTTCAAATTGCACTCCCCCCCCTCCACCTAACTCACATTCCACTTTAAGTATTCCCTGTGCCACAAGTGCTCCCTGATTAATAAAGGATTGCTTAAGATGGTAGGTGAGTGGAAAGAAAAACTTTGAAAGCCACACTACTGTTTTATCGTCCCTCATTGACTTGTTACGTGCACGGTTTCAGAACTCCAAAGGAAATGGGCCAATTTTTCTCAAGCAAAATGTTTCAGTAACAATTGGGTCAAGAGCAGCGATTCTCAGCCTTCCCTTCCCACCCACATCCAACCTTAAGCAATCCCTTACTAATCATAGAACACCTATAGCATTATTTAAGGTGGAATGTAAGTTTAGGGGGCAGTTTGAAAACCACTGGTCTAGGGTTTTGTGTAGTACTAGTTAAACACATCTGTTCTTATGCTTGGATTATAAAGCAAAATATCCCATATTCCGCTTAACAATCCTACCTATTTATAGCACTCCAAATCCTTCTGTTCCTCCACTTCAATGTACTGCCATTTATTTACATTTCTTTGCCTTGCAAGTTCTTCCAACATACGTTGCCAATCTGGTTCAACATGAGGTCTATTTGCTACCTTTCTGCTCACCTGACCATTTCCTAACTCCTACACAGCCAATTACCATCTTTTTAAATGCCAAGTGCATGGTAATGCCTATATCATTAATAAATAAATAAAATGGAGCATGAAACAGCTCTGAAGGAACCTCACCGGAAACAGCGCTCCACTCAAACATCAATTTAATAAAACCTGTTGAACGTAATCAACGAGATCCAATAAACTCCAAAGCCCAACACAGGAAAGATCAGCAAGAACAACACACAAATTATTCTCTTCTCCTGGATTAGGTCAAAAAATTTAAATGTGATACCACCAACTTTTCTTTTTTGAGGAGGTTCTGGTGGTATAGAGTGGAATGCAAAAGTGTAAAAGAAAAAAAGATGCGAAGAAAGCACGTCAGTGCCTCTACTTCCTCAGGAGTTTGCGGAGGTTTGGTTTGACATCGAAAATCCTGGCAAATGTCTACAGATGTGTGGTGGAAAGTGTGCTGACCAGCTGTATTATGGTCTGGTATGGAGACGCCAATACCTCTGAGCATAAAGCCCTGCAAAAGTAGTGGGCACAGCCGAGGATATCACATAAAAAAACCCTCCCCACCATTGAGAATATCTACAGGGAACGCTGCTGTCAGAGAGCAGCAGCAATCATCAAGGATCTACGTCATCCAGCACATTCTCTGTTCTCGCTGCTGCCATCAGGAAAGAGGTTTAGGTGCCACAAGACTCTCCCCACCAGGTGCAGGAACAGCTGCTCCCTCTGCACCACCAGACTTTTGCACTTTATTATTTTTTCCTCTGTATTGCACAGTTTGTTTACATGTGCTCACCGAGTACAGTTTTTTTTGCATTACCAATAAGGGGTAATTCTGCCTCGCCCACAGAAAAAGAATCTCAAGCTTGTATGCGATGTCATGTTTGTACTTTGACATTAAGTTTGAAATCTATTGTTTTTCTAAATGAGGGATTATTCTCTAAATAGCTGGGCAGGGAGGCTACAGCAAGATAAATGCAGGAGTATTGTAAATGGACAGTTTATTGCTGGTGCAGACTTGATGGGCCAAAGGTCTTTTTCCCTGCTGCATCTCTCTATGACAAAGTCTTAAAACAAAGAATAAATCATTATAGTGTAATTACATTTGTTATTTATCGGACTGAGAATTTTCTTCTTCTAGAGGAAATAATGCCTTTCTGCTGGGCAATGAATGGAAACGCACTTGCCTGTCATAGCACTTGCCATGTAGCAGTGACTTGGCATATTCATCCAGTGACTTCACCTGGTTGTTCACAAATAGTTCAGGCTTTGCATCATCCAAAGTGACAAAGAATGCTGCCTTCTCCACACTGTCCAGGGAGTTCTTATTCTTCCCAGTGCAGAAGTATGCTTTCCGTGCCTTAGCCCAAGGAATTCTGCTCAACAGTAGAACGCAAAACGTGTGAGTAACTTTTGTACTTGCTCTTCCTCCCTATTTTTCCATAGATCTCAAAATAATGCAATTCTGACACTTCCTCTAATGGTCTTATTTCTACTTGCATGAGGCACAATAATGGTGATCAGAAGTCAATTCAACTATGGGATACTACATCTTCAGAACCATTCAACTTTCACACACAATTTGAAACCGGTTACTGAACTGCAGTCAGAACCTGGCACTCTGGCTGGCCTTCCCCTCTTCCCAATCAGAAACACAAACTCCATCATATTACATTTATCTGGCCAACATCTTAAAAGCCAGCACACGATCCAAACAAACCCTCAAGCCTTTGAGCAGTACAACTCTCTTACTCATCAATCTTATCTTCTTTCCCACCCAATGCCAAATATGAGGCACACAGTCCACTTTGGAGCTATGATCGTCAGAACAGAGGAGTTAATTTCTCAATCCTTATTATCCAGTGGAACATGTTGACTTTGAGTTATAGGATCTATGTCCACTGAAAAACTGTTGACAACCACATACTATGCTGACATGATTCCCCCTTTCGTTGATGCTGGATCTAAACCCTTTCCAACGATGTCAGAAGGATAACCCTCAACTAGAAGGACTAGCAGTTCAGAAAAGTGACTCACTTTCTTGGCCAATAAATATAGGTCTTTCGAGTGATGCCCATATCCCAACAAATAAATAGAGAAATCAACCTGCAATGAATTACACACTAGATGGTTGTCAGTACCCATGGAAACACAGTCGAAGTCTCAGTGGGAGAAGAATCAGGAGCAAATATTTCAAAGGACTCACCGGTTTCCTGCAGTCATTGCAGCCAGATACTTCTCACCCAGCTGAGGTGAAGAAGAGTCATCCAAGATGTACTGAAATTGCTTCTGCAGCTCACGTGGATTCAGAAGGCGCCCACCTTGATACAACCACACCTTAAAATAGCGGCCTTTATGATAGACCACGATGTGCTTGCTATCCAAAAGGTGCTGCAAATGGTCTGCAAATTCAACATGGCACATGAATAAAAGTGACATGTTTTATTTCGGAATCAAGTGAATGAGCTGGCAAAGGACGAAAGCTTAGGAACAAAATATTTTCCCAAAATTGGAACACCTTTAGTTTAAAACATCAGACCATTAAAATTAATGAGACAGTTCAACAGCCCATCATGGACCATCAAACTAGCAACCTGCATTGTGAGGATTGCTTGGAATGAGAATGAAATCTGCATTGTCTTCACATTCCCAGAGTTATACAGAAATCAGGAGATGAACTTACTCTTTTAAATAAAAGGAGAAATATTTTACCATTCTTCCTTTAGCCAAGAGGTTTACACATGACATATCTTGTGTCAGATAAAATGTCTGACAACACTGACAGAAGCTAAACTATCCCACCAGGTGAGATATTTAGCATTTTATAATTAATAATGATCAGCTGAACTGAACTATTTTGAGGCCAATGCTGTCACCAGTAACAGTGAGAAGTTCCTGGATCCAGACACTCTAGTATTGTGCAGCCTTTACTGGAGAATACTGCCCAAGAGGAAGGAAACGTTATCTGTCTCCATGGATCCTTAGTAGGCTGCAACATCAATCTTACCCACAGTTCTGTCTCCTGGCTCCCAAAGTAGCCCAATGGTCCATGATTGTAGATAGCTGAAGTCAGTGGCTCTCCAGTCCAGCTACTCTTAGCAGCTTATTTGATTTTATTTCGTAGCAATAAAGCTTATCAGCCAAAATTCTCAGCTCCAGTAAAGAATTGACATCGTACCTGACTCTACACCTGGGATGCGGGATGCATTGAACATATTCTCATATTGATTAGAACACATGGGGACAACACCTCGAATCAACAGCTAAAGAGAAGCAGAAAAACAGGAAAGAATAACACATGGACATGCAAAAGAAACTACACGCAATACACCTATAATACAACAGAGAGAAGGGAGAGAAAAGTCATTCAGATTCTTCCACCTGCTGAAGGATAGAAACAAGGAAAATAATCACAACTCAGGTTGATGGAGGTCACATAGCACGAGTTCAGGAAATGGACCTGCCAAGAACAATTTGTGAATTTAAAGGAACAAAGAATTTAAATGGTCAACAGAGTGTAAAAAGCTGTGTGCTGTCTATAGGGAATCAACTCACAATTTTGTTACAAAAATCAGAAGTCTTACCCCAAAATATATTATTAACTAGGCGCTAAAAAATAAAATGGAACTGATTCAGACCTCCAAGGGCACAACACAGATTTACTTCTGTCAATCATACATCTTTGCGTTCATTCAGAATCCTTGGAAATTTTGGTTCAATATTCCCTTTTAAAAAAACTCAATGTTTAACTTTTTTGGATGAATCTTGGGCATGTCAGCTGATACTGGCTTTTATTGCATATTCTCATTCTCCAAATCCAATCAAAAATCTTTTTAAGTGAGTGATCAATAGAGCTTGAATTTCCTTTTATATCCTTTTCCTGAATATATCACATCAGATCTGAGCTCTGCTGCACTAACATCTTTGTTCAAAGATTAATGATGACCTCCCTTATTCCTTAAGGGAGGTCATCATCCAAAATGTTAGCACGGGGAACAACTGTGAGAGACAGGAAACTCTAGTCAGCATTATCAAACCTAAAACTAAATTAATATTTTTTAAAAATCTATTTATTCACAGGATTCAGACACAATCTCAGCATGCCTTGAACTGACCCTGAATTGAGAAGGCAAGCATCAATCACTTTTGTGGAACTGGAGGCACAATATGCCAGGCTACAGCAGAAGATTTCTCTCCCTCCACAACATGATTGAAACAATATTTCAGATTTATCACTGAGTGCCCTGGTGGGATTCAAACTTCTCTGGATCTTTGATACAGATTGCCTGTTAGTTCAATAACTACTCTGCTACTGGCCCCAAATGTACAATACCATGCATTGAAAAATGAATGCTCAGGGCTTTTTTGTAATCCTTGTCAACAGTCTCCAATGAAAATTGAAATATTCACAGCTCAATCAATTCAAATGCAAAGCAAGGAATTGAGATGCTCTGAATATGGCTGTTAATCAGAGAGATGTATTCACCAAATGAATGGCTGGCTCATTTTCCTATGTTATGTAAATCTCGGACTGAATAATTTTAATTTTCCCCACATCGGATCTAGTACAGGTTTAGATATCTTGAGATCTAATGTTCTGATGGACAAATGATCATTTCAGTAGATAGATGGGGAAAAGAAATATAACTTCATTTTATATGGAAAGCATTTCAAAGAAGACACGCAAGAGAAAATTTCATTAACAAAAGTTAAACAAAATATAAAAGATGACGGAGAGAACTAAGGGGACAGGTTCCACCAAGACAAACAGGGCCTCCAGAGCCATTGAAAATGCTGCTGTGAGAAGCATGAAGAGAGAGCGTTAACCACCCAGGCATGACACACAATGCAGGAATACAACAGCGACTGCATAACACTGGCATCAATAAATCCTAGTGATTTTTAAAAATGCTTTATTTTACTGATCAGCAGTGCATGGACCCCATCCTTTAGCTTTCTTCAGCCCATTGAGCTTCTCCCAATTTACAAAAGGTTCTCCTAGATTAGCTGTGAATTTTATCCAAAAATAAAAGCACTGCCTGATTATTTCTTGCATGACACTGATACTAGGTCATAGCAATCATTTTTAAGAGACACATGTTTATTTGCCTAATGTAATAGGAACACCACATTTCTATACACTGACTTTTACAAGGTGCATTAAATGGTTTGGCATTAAGATGGCTGAAAATGCAAGCAGGAGTTCAACCCAACTAAAACCAAACCTAGTTAAAATTCTCACTACTCATCTGGCGAGGACTACAATAGCATAGTGCTGGCTTGTAAGATCAGCTGGAGCTATCTAGAATGTGTAAGGGGGTGAAAGGCCACCTCCTGTTTTGACGTTCTTCAGATTTCATTGCAAGAAGTTTCTATTCAATCTTCCACTAATGAGTTCATTTAGCATCAATAAAACTATACAAAGCGCAAAATCAACTATCTACCATTGTCATAAACTACAAGTATAGATTTTGGCCTTCATTATGTACTGGAAAAGCCATGACCTACCTGCAGGGGTAACCACGTCAATTCTGTGTTTCAACCCGTGCTTACATGTCTGTCCACGGCCTCATGTACTATCCCACTTAGACCACCGGTAAATTGGAGGAACAACACTTGATTTTCCGTCTGGGCACTTTCCAATGGGACGGCATTAACATCGACTTCTCCGGTTTCCGTGAACCTACTCTCTGTTCTACTTCCCTTCCCTCTTTCTTCTTTCCTCCAGTTCTCCACCCCTTTGCTTCTCCATTCACAGAGCCATCCCTCCTCCCTGTTCTTGCTGGTGTCCCCTCCCTTTCCCATCTATCACCTCCTGTCTTTAGGACTGTACTCCTGCTCCTCCCCCTCCCCTGTCCAGGCACCTGTCAACATTTTCTTTATACGTTGCTGCAGGGCTCAAGCCTGAAACGTTGGTTATGTATCTTTATCTTTGCTATATCAAGTAGACTGTTTGACCAGCTGAGTTTCTCCAGCTTTCTGTTTTGACATCCAGGAATATATTTGGAGGATTGGAAGGTGGGTAGCTTTTTGTTTTAGGACCAGCACAGACACAATGGGACCACCAACGACCACTGTCATAATTTTACAGGATTTGCCAACAGGTAACATTATGTTTCCCAGTGGTTTTGTTGACAAATGCATGCAATGCCTTTATCCTTACTGTAGTAGATGGTGATTCCATAGATTAAAGATTTTAAACTTCAGTACCTTCTTTTATATCACAATACTAATAAAACCTAGACGTAATTGTTCGATCTCAGAGCGTTTCTAGGTGTATTTTTCAGCAGCTGTTGTACCAAATCTCATCAGCGATAAGGTGAGACAGTCATCTTAGGAGTCATGAAAATTTGGACTACAATTATTAGCTATTTTAATATTTTATATTCAAAAAAGCAAGTGGGTTATTCAAGTGAATGGAAAAATCCTATCCCCCTTCACATACATCAGTGGTTTTCAAAACTGCCTCCCTAAACTCACATTCCACCTTAAGCAGTCACTATGTGATTAGTAAGGTGGGATGTGAGTGGAATGAGAAAGGTTTGAAAATCACTGTTTTAATCGTCCTTAACTGACGTTATCGTCATGGTTTCACCACTCCAAAGGAAATGGGCCAATGACCATTTTTCTCAAGCTAAATATTTCAGTAACAAGTGGGGTCTAGAGCAGAGGTTCTCGACCTTCCCCTCCCACCCATATCCCAGCTTAAGCCATCCCTTACCAATCACAGAGCACTGATGGCACAGGGATTACTGAAGGTGGAATGTGAATTTGGGGAGGCAGTTTGAAAACCACTGACATGATATCACCCTCTTTTGCTTTAGTCTTGATAAAGGGTCCCGACAGAATGTTGGCCAACCATTTTAACCCATGGATGCTGCCCTGACCCGCCGAGTTCCTGCAGCAGCTCATTATTTGTTGCAGAATAGAAGGGTCTGGTTTTAAAACCCACCTCTCTCTAAGCAAAGGGGAGAGGAAATAAATAAAAAGTACTTGGGTGAGTATTCATTGTCACCTGCACATCTACAGATGGAGAGCCAGAAAGCAGGATTAAGCTGATTTGTCGCAAAATAGCGAGTAAAATGATTAGTCCAAACAGCTATTTTGGTCAGCCAAAATGCAAGCCAATAGCCTTTGGTAAGCAACAAAATCTATGAGAGGAACAGGGATGACCAAGCTACTTCCACACACCATCCTGCAGAAAGCTGAGAGCTAAGTGGTGGTCTGGAAACAATACCTGCCCTTCCTTGTGCAGCAATTGCAGAATCAACTGACGAGAACAATCAGGAATTTGAGGCTGAAAGAAGGGGAGTCAGTTTCTCCCCTGAAAAACCACAGAACATGGAAACAGGCTCCTTGGCCCAACATGTCTTTGCTTACTGTCAAATATCTATCAATACTAATCCCATTTCACAGCTCTAGGCTGCAGCATTTCAAGTACTCGGCTAAATATCCCCTCAGGAAGTGCATTTCAGATTTCAACTATCCCAGTGTGAAAACAATTCCTCAAATCCCCTTTAAATCTTTTACCCCTGTCCTTAAATCTATGCCTTCTGGTTACAGACAAGCCTGGAAAGGGAGAAAGTTTCTCACTAGCTAATCTACATCCCTCAGTTTTGTATATCTCAATCAGGTCACTCTCTTAGTCTTTCCATTCTAAAGAAAACAAACCCAGCATATTGAGTTTCTCATGGCTGAAGCGCTCCATCACTGGAAACATCCTGGTGAATCTCCTCTTCACAGTCTCCAGGACACTCATATCCTTACAATAATGTGACCAGAAATGCATGCAGTACTCCAGCCGTGACTTAATTAACAATTTATATAATTCTACTTTATCCCTTCTCTTCTAATCCATGCCTCAGCAAGCATCTAATATGTCTTCTTAACCATGTTATCTATCTGTTGCCTTTAGAGATCTTGAGTCATGTATATAAAAGTCCTGTGGTCCACAATACTTACTAAGGTCCTACTAATTGTGTATATTGCACCCTCCAAAAATGTATCACTTGACATTTTTCAAGATTAAATTTCCTCTTCTAATATGAGGCCAGGTGGGGAAAGATTTTCTGAAGAACTGTTGGTCATGCCTCAGCAATAATTCCCCACAGAGAAGCTCAAAACTTGTGCTGCCTTGCACAATAATCGGGAAGACTAATGAATTGTACCACTGAGCTGTTCCTAGCTTTTCCCTTCAGACTTAATTTGCTAATTAATCAGTGTAAATAAGCCAGCTGTTAAAGTCCTGAATAGTGTGACAAGTGGGCAGCATTCGCCCACAAGCAGTTACAAGCAGCCCTGAATCCACAGCCTGTCTTACCTGTCTCCTCGCCTGGCAGTCGAGTCGTGTTGAACATTCTTTCCCACTGTGCTGAACACACAGGTATTGGGAACCCTGGCAGAGTAATCTGCGCCCAAACAGAGTGTGTGGGCAAGGGTGAGGGGACATGCATGACCCATGGAATTAGGGTCAGATGTTAGGTGAAAAATTCATTTCACGTTACCATAATTGGGCAGGGATTGGAAGGGAAAAAAATGTAAAAAAAATGACAAATTAGTTTATCCTCTATATATCGACAGCAATTTTTAAAAAAGACCAAAAAAAACATGACATTGTTTTTTCACTATCACATGTTTAAGTTGTAGTTCATCAGCTTAATGAATCACCATTTTCACTAAAAGACAGGACTCAAGTTTGAATCAGGCATATCTAGCTTGAAGCTCACTTGGAAATAATGAACTCCCCTTGAGTTGAGGAAACTACACTTGACAGCAAGACCACTAGCTGCTCACTTAATTCAAAGCACACATTTTTTTAATGCCAATATATTCAAAATATACCAGTATTTAAAAGTTCTAATCTCAATGGCACCATCCGGAAGAGAGGGCAAGCCAAAAGCTAGATAGCTCAAGCTCAACTCGTCTGCCCACCGTATAGTTGGCACAGAAGGGAAATTATATATAATTTTTTTATTACAAAATACAAGAATAATCAAGAAAAAGATCATTCTAAAAATAACTGGATTTTTGCTTCAATTCCTGATTGTTGCAAGTTTCTTATTGGAAAAGTGCAAGCGCCAAGTGTGGGCAGGTCTTCACTGACTCAAATAATCCACTAATTTTCATTATATTTTAAAATGCAAAATTGAGAGCACAAAAAAGAAAATGATGCAAACATCTCTTTACCACTGTTAACATTCTACACAAGCATTCCCCCTTCGTCCCAACCATAATCCATCCAGACCTCAGCCACTGGCTAGGTCAAAGGAACTGATGGTGCCAAGGGAAATGCACTCCAACTCTGCCTTCCCTTTGGAGATGAAAGTAACTTGAAAGAGATGAATTTTTGAGAATTAAAAATTAATGTATTGAGGAATATGGGACAAAAAAGTGTTTATTGAGTGGCAAAAAAGTCTCAGGAGCTCTTTTTACCCATCTCTTAAATTCAGAGCGTTATTGTTGAAAAAGAGCTAGTAAGCTATCTGTTCCAAGCCAGGCACTTGCTTTATAACTGGCTGTGTTGGAATAAGGTAGATTCACAACCTTCATATTTTCCCATCCCTAGACACGTGGCTTACAAGATATCCTTCATCTTAAAGAGACCACATGCAAATGCAAACTTACTGAAGTGAAGAACTAATGCAAATGTCAGACCTTAACTGCAGTAACAGTCTAAGCAGGGTTTGCTGACTGAACTTTCAACACCCCAGGCAAAAGTAGCAAGTCCACCTCTGCTCTCCATAATTCAAAACCTTTTAAGATCCACCTACCACAGCAAAAGCTGATCCAGTCCTCCAAAGTGCAATGTAGGCAATAATATAGGACAATACAGTTTATTAACTGCACAGTAACTGAATCAAAGATATCGAAACATCAAATTAACATTTTCTGATGAGTTAGTTGGTAAAGGGTATGTCTAACTGAGCTTCAAGTCTCATCCTTAGTGTTTTTGATAATCAGGCAACTGGGTTCACTTCTGATGCCTTTCATGCTAAAACAGTTCATTCTTGCCCTCTGTCTAGTTTCACAAATTATGGATGATCAGAGAGAAACTTACATTAAAATAATAGCTGACCCAATTGTGAAGAGAAGTGGGCAAAGCACAAGACGCCACAGCCAATGTGATAGTTTGGCCTTTCAAAATTATATGGGCCAGTTCACATGAATATTGCAGGTACAATAGGAGATGTCAAGAAGCATTTTTCCCAATACAAATAGGGAAAACTAAGGAAAAAAAAAATCTGATGGCCCTTCCTGGACCTTGGATGTCTTTGTAGCAGTGAAAGCATACACATATTTCAATAACCCATGTCACATTGCAGAGGTCTGAGAACTTACCGGTTGGATCTCCTCACGAGTAAGCCTGCGTCTGTAAAGAAGTAAAGCATGGACTAGATTTCCAGCCCGTGCAGCTTGACTGGTGGTTGGAGTCACGTACAGGAAATCCTGAAATTCAAATTTAAATAAATTATTCTGAGTAAATCCACAAGCCCAACAGTGCAAGGATCAGAAAGGTGCTTTCACTTAAGTCATGGCAGCACAATGAGCTCGAGGAAGGTGAAGCATGGTAGAGGTCCCTAATCAAAAGTATGTTAATTAGGTTCAGCTTAACAGATTAATCTAGCAACACTCAGTCCAAAATGTCAATGAGCCGAACTAAACACGAAGCACCACTGAAACGTGTGATTGTACCAACAGAGCAGGATGTCCAAAAATTGGGAGAGACCGATTGAAAGTGTGGTTCTTACCATCATAATTAAGAATATTTACTCACCTGAATAGCATATTGATGCTCTAGCCAGCATTTTCGTATCAATAGACAAACCCCTTTCCTCTTCTTAGCATTCAATATTTAAGGGCTTCAGCCCCTCAAAATTACATGAACCCTATTCATGATATTCATATGAAGGCCTTACCATAGCATAATAGTTGCTGTTGACCATAATTGGCTCTCGCCCTTGTAGGTACACATACTCCTCCCACCAGTCACTCACCTGGAATGACAAGACCATCAAATAACCTCAAAAAAATACTTTTTACATTCACTGAATAATCCATCAATCCAGAGGGTTTACTAAAGATCAATTAAAATAAAAACTCATATTTCATACCATTTTACACTACCCTCAGTGGTCAACTGAGCTGATAGACACCTGGCATAAAATACTAACCGGCTCATACAAATCTCTGTTTCAGAATATTACATCGCTGAAGGAGCTGCAAATATACAGTATACCTTTACATTAACTCATTCCATTTGGAGGTGGTTACTGTACAAGATCTCATTTTCTGGCGTTCAACAGCGTCACAAGCTACGCGATTTTCCTACTCACATCCTCATTTGCCACCTTTTTTTTTAGAGATAGGACCACAAGTACTTTCAATCTCTCTTCATTTAATTCCAAAGAGCTGCACGATTTTGAAGGCCACTATTGAATACTTATTTAACATCATGTGCTGTGGGATTAACTGAAATTTCTCTCTTCTCGCCCAATGAACGTGCAAAATCAATTGTCCACACTACCCCAACTACAAGAGCTCCGAACCTAGACATAGGTCAGGCAAGGCTAAATTCGACCTACCATTATTTACCAAGAAGAGCACTGGTAATAGTTTAATCTCTATTTGGTACAGATGCAGAAAAATGTACAGTAGCTATTTTAGGAAACTATTACATGACGGTGCATCATAACTTACATAGTTACTAGCCCACCAGGATTTGAGTACAAGGTACCACTGCAGTCGAGGTGCCAGGTTTATTTCAAAATCTTTAGCCAATGCCTTTGTTCGTCTGAAGTCATCTTCATTCTTCAGGGGCCTCACTGACTCCAAAAACTTGAAAAGTACAGAGAGGTGGTATGGGAAGAGGAACAAAGAAACAGAATTCAAAAATTCACCAAAGATCGTCAATATACCAATAGAGTGTGCAGAATTAAAATAATGTTAGGTGGAGACTTTTTGTTTGGAACATGTGGGTTAAATTTGCAGAAAATGAAAAACAATTAATTATCCAGCTTAAATTGATGCCGAGATTATTCATTCTCTAACACGTTGAAGCACTTTGATAAACAGCTTCCTCCTTGGTTAGTATAGTCATGCATTAAAGTGCTTTTAAAACTTATAACTGACTAAATGGAGAGAGTGCATTCATGGACCACAAACAGACGATTGCAATGCAACATAAACCATCTGCTGCTCCCAAAGTTACCGTCTAATGAAGAAAACAGCTGGACAAATCCTGTTTTTGAGTAACTGGATGCATCAGTAGCAAGCTGATGCATAAGTGACGAGAACCAGATAATATTGGTCTTCTTTCTTTTAATATGGAACGCTTCACGGATTTGCGTGTCATCCTCGCACAGGGGCCATGCTAATCTTCTCAGTATCGTTCCAGTTTTAGTATATGTGCTGCCGAAGTGAGCACAGTCTTCACTAATGAATGCCAGCCTGCACCTCTTAAAGATCAAGTGCTACTGACTGCAGGTTTTATTGAAACTGGCCCTCACCACTGTTTAGGGTCCCGGGCAGTCCTTTCGGGTGTGATGGCAATGTTTCACTTGCAAAATCAGAGGTGTCTCACGTTCAATTCAGCGGCGAGGTTTAGGTAGGAGAACGTAGCCTGAACACACACAGCAAAATGGTGGCTCCTACTGCCATTCTTGCCCCTCTCCTCCTGCTTCAGTCTAGCAGCTTGAATTACTCCATGCCCTCCATCCCTTCTCTCAGTGATACCATATTCTCAAAGGAAATCTGCACCTATGACTAAAGTGAATGGTTTGCAGAGAAACCTCATCAACTTTAGCCTTAACAGATAAAGCTCCCAATTCATGAACAATTAAAACCAAAAAGAGTAACCAGCCTAGAAGTAGTTGATTTAACTCTTTAAATAGCATTGATGAAAGAAGTCTCAGATAAGAGGATCATGGTTTTGCTTCTGAACATCTTCAGTCCATTAAGATGTTTTAAAAGGGTTATTAATTGGAATACTGAGCTCCAAAATATCATACTATCAAACAGGCATTGCACACTGTGTGCTATCATGATCTGCCTGCTTCATATGCTTTTTCCTTCTCCAAATGGTCTTCAATTCAGTTCATTCCTCGACAATCCCATTATTCTTTGGGAACTGAAATGGCAGCAAATAAGTCTAGACTACAGATCCTAACATCTTGTACACTCTCCTTAACTAATCTGTTTTGCCGGCTTCTGCCTCAGCTCTATCTTGTTACACAATTCCTTTGTGCTACCTCAACACAGACAAACAAATGACAAAATGATACATAGGTTACACAACTGAATAATCTGTTACTTCAAGTGTTTTGGTCTTGCCACATGACTAGCTATACTTAAATTCTGCTTGACCTTTAAAAGACGTTATCTTACCCTTAGCAAAGTGTCTTTTACAGCTGGAACAGGCAAGCGTGGGAGAGAGGTCTGAAAACTGTATAACATTGGCTTCCGACCGGAGAAGATTTTCACTAGTGTCTAAAAGTACAAATCAAAAGTCAAATTTCAGGTTTATCCCATATTTGATTGGAAGACTAATTCTTTGGGATGCCTTTCCAATTGCACTGGATTAAAATTAATTTCAATTTATTTCCTATATGCAAAATAATTGAGACAGTAATCCCAGTTTCACTTCCAACTTGGTCATTTTAACACAGTCCACATAGTGATTTGGAGCAGCAACACAGGTCGATGACTCTATCCCGTCTAGAAGCTCAGAAACACTCCAAAATCTGAGCCTGAGATGAGATATGTAACACTGGACCGAGTCAAGTGGGGACTTAATGAATCATAGGCTGCACAAATGTGGCCTAAACAAAGTTTTCTACAGCTAAGACTTGCACTTTGATACAATGAAGGCAGTATGCCATATTCCTTCTTTACCATCCTATCCACATGTCACCACTCCCAGTTTTGGATTTGCACCCAATCATCCCTCTGTACATCAATGTCCCCAAGGGTCCCACCAGTTTCTGTATACTTTCCCTTAAACCTGACCTGCCAAAGTGCAATACCCCACAACTTGTCCGGATTAAACTCCATTTGCCATTTCTCTGCCCATATCTGCAACTGATCTTCCTACATTCTTTTGACAACCTTCACTATCCAACAAAACACCACCAATTTTTGTGTCATCCAAAAATTTACTGATCAGCCCATCTCTATTTTCACCCCTGCCGCTGGACACTGACAGAATTTCATGTGCCTTAATTTTATATATCAATCTACCAAATGAAACCTTGTCAAATGCCCTATTAGGGTCCACTGAGGAAGTATCCACTGTCCAACCCTCATCCATCATCTTAGTGCCCTCTCAAAAAGATCCCTTTTTAAGGCATGACCTACCCCTCATGATGCCATGCTGATTATATCTAATAAGCCATTGTTTTCCAAATCCTATCCACAAGAATCCCACACCACCAATGCAAGACTCACTGATCTACAATTTGCTGAATTATTCCTATTGTCCTTCTCAAACAAAGGAAAAACATTGGTTACTCTTTGGTCTCAGAGAACGAGAGAGAATATGGAGATCGGTCAAGGACCCCAGTAATCTCCTCTTTTGCCTTACTCAATAATTTAGGGTATATCTCATCAAGCCCTGAGAATTATCCATCCAAAAGTATGTTTATTTTTGGAGGGTTTTTTTTGGGGGGTGGAGGGAGGGAAAGGGCAGAATATTCTCTCTCTTACCCCCCACCACCCCGAACTGAATAGCAAGAGATGCTTCAATACTTACAAACCAGATTTTGGTGGTAGTGGACTGCTTGCCATGTTCTTCAAACATCCAGCCATGGTAGGAGAGAAGGGTTTTGAGGATCTGCCGCATGACAAAAATCAGTGCAAGCCATAGCCCTGTTGCAAAGAGCAGAGCACTGACAATGTTCTGACCATGGTGTGACATACATCGTCTATAAAAAAAACAAAATGTCATGAAGTTAAAGAGCAAATGTAAAAAAGAATGTGGGCATCATAAATAATGGTGAAAATAGCAATTGTATTATTTACTCACAAATAGCTTTTAGGAAGGAAACATAACTGACATGGAAACTTAAATAGCAGATATAAAGTCACTGAAACCTATGGATAGTACCAAAAAACCCACTTGGCATTTAGGCAAAGGTCTTTTCGAACCATTGCAGACTACACTCGCTGGTTAATCATTTGCATAGTTTACACCAGTCATTGGAACGCTCATTTTGTGCAGGTATATAATATGCAAATCAAGTTCCAATAAAATTGACAATGCGATCTGTTAAATGGAGAGCCAAAAGGATCATGTAAGCTTCAGGAATGGGCAAGAATTGAGATGCATGACCATAAATAAGATATTCAAGAGAAAATGTTGTCTTTATGTCACATTAGAGAGTCTACTAACTAGACGGGTCTCACTCTAAGAGTTTGCATTTTAAAGTAAGCATTTGCAATTTCATTGCACACTTGGGGCAGTACAGTTAGCGCAACACTGTTCCAGGTGCCAGCGACCAGGATTTGAATCTGGCGCTGTCTGTAAGGAGTTCTCCCTGTATCTGCACGGGTTTCCTCTGGGTGCTCCAGTTTCTGCCCCCACCCTTCAAAGCACACGGGGATTATATGTTGATTGGGTGTAATTGGGAAGAACAGGCTTGTGGGCCAGAAGAGCCTGTTACCATGCTGTATGTCTAAATTTAAATTAAAAAATTTGATTCTAGCTTAATGATTATGAAACTTAATTATGAACAAATTACTGTATTTAGGTGGGCAAAATAATGGGATAAGAAATTTTACACAATAGTTGAAAGTAATGAGAGACGAGGTGGCAGTGTTACCATTGAGTTAAACTGATCTTCAGCTCCATTTTGGGATTTTTTTCTCATTTCACCCACATAGCCACAAACATTTCAATTTTATTTCTCCGAAGCACAGTGGCACACAAGAAAGAGGATTACAAAAAAGCAAGTGATTTTCACACTTCTACCTCAATGTCATATCACTACCTCTTAAAACCTCTCTGAATCATCTCAACAAAACTAATCCTCCACTGTACACTGTAACAGCTGTATACCTATGGGGGGGGGGGGGGGGGCGAAATCACATAGCTTAAAGGACCAATATGACACTTTTGTAAAGGTCTAGGAGCCATACCTGGACCACATAGGGTCCAAAAACGAAAACGTAGTTTCCACAATTGTACTCTATATATTTAAAATATATAGAAGCTCTGACAGTGAATGGATCTGTATCTATGGGGGGAGGGAGGGAGGGTCTGTTTTGTTTTTGTTTCGTTTGTTGTGTTTGTAAGAAAGTTTAATATACTGTATATTTAAAATCTTACTAGGTATATTTTTGAATTAAAAATAAAATTTTCAAAAAACCAAAAGTAATCCTCAAACTACATCAGTGCATTACTCCAAATTCTAAATGCTCTATATTTGTTTAATAATCCCTTGTGTTATTCATCATTCTGAAAATCCAACCACATCACATGCTTTTCTGCTTGTTAAAAGCTCAAAAAAAAGTTGATGGATCTGTCAAATACAGCGTATTTCCCTTTCACAAGCCTATGTTGACCCCATCCAATTCTATTATTATTTACCAAATATCCCACCAAAAAAAAGGTAGTACTGCTGAAGTCGCTATTTGTGCAGATCTGAAAGAGCAGAGCAGAGACACTGTGCTGCTCTGAACATTTCAACCTCCCTGTCCTAAAGCCGGCAGCTCCATACAGGTTTAAACACCCTGATAAGGGAGCCAATCGTGTTTCTAAGTAAAATCGGTGAGGTCTATGCCCGAGATGCAGTTGCCTGTGCTCAACAGTGACCACAAGGGATTGCAGACTCCAGGGGATGTGGACCAGCGCAGGGTACCAGAAACAGGGAGAACACCCTACGCTCACCATTGAGAAGGAAAAGCGGAGGAGTCACGTGATGGAGTAGTGGCCGGACGGTGAACTCCAGCCCTCTCCAGAAAAGTCGGGAAAAACAAGAGAAAACACAAAGGCACAGAAATAAAAGTTACAGAAAAGTGAGTATAAAGGTGGAAAGAAGATGGCGACAAAAAAAGAAAAGTCGAAAGCAACGGTAAGAAGAGAGGAAGAGAAGACAAAGGAGGAAAAAGGTGAAGGCCTTACCTGTCCGAAGAGGCCCGCTGCGGAGAGAGAAACCCGCTCCCTCAGGTCGGTAAATAATGGACTACAAAAATGGCTCGCAGAGCCGAGTAAAAGTGCGCTGTCGCGCATGCGCGAAGTTTCGCGCATGCGCGATGCGAATGAAAAAAAACACACCGACGGGAGGGGGGACCAGCTGGGGAGTCGATCTCCACAGCCGGCAACGACAGCTGCAGAACACCTGCAGCAAGAAGAGACCACAGAAGACAATAGAAACAAGAAAGAAGAGGAGGAAAGGGCAACAAAGAAACAACAGATGGCCAACCCAGAGGAAGAAGAAGAGGAAGAGTATGGTGAAATAGAAGAAGAAAAGAAAGGCAAGGTAAAGGATATACTTGCTCTTATTAGAGGATACATGGAATCATTTAAAGAATGGCAAACACAGGAATTTAAGGATTTAAGAAAAAGAATAAACAACACTGAAGAGAAAATAAATAAAATAGAGATGACCTTAACAGAAATGGGAAAGAAAATGGACAAGATGGAAGAGCGGGCAGTAGCAGCAGAAATGGAGGTAGAAGACTTAAAAAAGAAATTGGAGAAATCTAATAAAAAAACTAAAGAGACACAAGAACTACTAGCTCAAAAAATAGATACAATGGAAAACCATAACAGAAGAAATAACATAAAGATAGTGGGCCTTAAGGAAGATGAAGAAGGCAAGAATATGAGGGAGTTTATAAAAGAGTGGATCCCTAAGACCCTAGGATGTCCAGAACTACAGCAAGAATTGGAAATAGAAAGGGCACATAGAGTATTGGCCTCTAAACCACAACCACAACAAAAACCAAGATCTATTGTAGTAAAATTCCTAAGATATACTACAAGAGAAAAGGTACTGGAGAAGACAATGGAAAAAGTAAGAGAGGGCAACAAACCACTGGAGTATAAAGGGCAAAAAATCTTCATTTATCCAGATATAAGTTTTGAACTCCTAAAGAAGAGAAAAGAGTTCAATACAGCAAAGGCGATTTTATGGAAGAAAGGGTATAAATTTATACTAAAGCATCCAGCGGTATTGAAAATATTTATTCCAGGACAACAAAACAGACTATTCTCGGATCCAGAAGAAGCACGAAAATTTGCAGAACAATTACAAAAATAGACTGAGGGAGGAAGACGGGTAATGAGAGTTAAAATGATCACAATTGATATGTATGTGGGTAAAGACAAAAATAGACTGAGGGATGAAGACGGGTAATGAGAGTAAAAATGATCACGATTGATATGTATGCGGGTAAAGAGGTATAAGAGTGAATAGAGACAAGGAGCATACGTGAATGTATCTGTACTTAGAGGAAAATATAGATAGTATAGACAAGAATTAATAAGGGAAGGTAATGGAATAGAGAGAATAAGGAGGGAATTAAAAGAGTGACCTTTGTGACATATGAAAAGTGAATTCTTTTCTGGGGGAGGCGGGGTGGGGGGAAATAGCGGTCACTGCAAAATCAGTTGACGCTTGCGAGTGGATTTGCAAATCCAAATGGAGAGGGGAGATGTGGTTGTCCGACAAGGGATAAAGGACAACTCAGGAGGTGAATGGGAGATTGGGGATAAATAAGATAGAAATAGGAGAATAAGGAAAATGTTGGATGTTGTAGGAATGTTGTCTTATAAAGAGTTGAAAATAAGAAAACAGAAATGGAAAAGGAGGAAAGGTAATGATGGAAAAACGGAAAGAGAAGATAAACAAAATATAAAAGGGCTACGCTGAACTATATGTCTTTAAATATTAATGGAATACATAACCAAATTAAAAGGAATAAACTACCAAATTTAAATGAATAAATGTATTCCATTAGAAAAAATAACATATTGGTTAAGAAATAATATTGAAATATTCGAACAAGTATAGGAGCCTTACATTAAATACAATAGCGAAAACCTACCGGGGACAAACATTACCTAAGTTGATGGAAGGAGAAGAAAAGAAAAGAATGGACTCAGTAGAATTTCTGGTGTAATTTTGTTGAATGACAACATTGTCTGACTGGATTAATGCAACCTAGATTGTATACCTAAAATGGATGAGAGGGGGGGTGGGGGGGTGGTTTGGGAGGAAAGGGGGGGGGGAGAAAAAGTCACTGTATATGTGTGAAAAAGAAATTGTGTATATCATGGCTAATGTGATTTATGGTGTGAAAAATAAAAAAATTAAAAAAAAAAAAGAGAAGGAAAAGCATGGGTGATGCTCCTATGGGACGGAGATCTGTGTAGCGGACCTGCAAGGGACTCAGCAATAGAAGGACCCCATAGGGAAAGTGATCATGGCAAGGGGCTCTGTAGCTGAGGGACCCACAAAGGCTGCAGGTAACTGAAGGTCAGAAGACCTGCACGATCTACAGGCTGCTGAACACTGCTCATGGGAACCGGGTTCCGGAGATTAGAGAGGGTGCTGAAGGCAAGAAGGGTTCCTGAAGGGCCTAGATGCCAAAGGCTTCCTGATTGTGTCAGAGGTTTGGATCTGGAGTTTGGGTTGCCGATGAATCGAACAGGAGTATGTGTAGCTGCAGAGTCCACAGGAGAGCTGGAGGCAAATCCACAGACATTCAGTGACTCTGAATAGACTATCTTTTGCTTCCTTCTCCTATATTTAGGGATTCCGGGCAATGCTCATGGCGGCCCTACGTCTGCCTTATGGCAGAGAAAAATTAAAGTACATCATGGATGTTACATTTTTAATTATTATTACATGACAATAAAAGGAAGCTTGAACATTTCATTAATAGATTCCAGCATTATCCCACTCAAGTCAAACTAGCAGATTCCTTTTTTCCAACCCTTTCTTAAACAAGGGTTACATTATGCTAGAATCTAAGAAAATGATAGTTTATTCACAACCTTCATTGCCACCAACTTCAACATTTCAAGATGCAGAGTATTTATTAGCTTTTAGCCCCATTAGTTTCTCCCAATATTTTTTTTCCACTAATACCAGCATCTTCAGCCTCTCTTTCAATATAGACCTGCTGTTTTATACTACTTATAACCATATAACCATTTACGGAGCGGAAACAGGCCATGTTGGCCTTTCGAGTCTGCACCGGTTCACTGATTTTGTGCGCCCTCTTCAGGCATTGGTCCCAGTAGATCTTCATTCAATAACGATGGGCGAATTCAATGCAGGTGGAATCTTATTGAAATTGAAAGCAAGATTGTTGTCCTGGCACCACACAACCAGATTCTTGATCTCCATCCTGCTTTCTGACTCATGCATTAGCTCTGTCTTATGGGAAGTTTTTTTGTCTTCTTCTATGAAGGTAGGCACAAAATTGTTGTTTTCCAGCCATTTCCTTATTTTCCATGCTTTTTGTTGGAGTTAGGAGTTTGTTTAATGGAGTTAGGTCATAAATTAGATCAGGTATGATCGTAGTGAATGGCGGAGCAGGCTCGATGGGCCATTTTTAGTCTACTCCTGTTCCTACTTCCTATGTTCCAGTATAATTACTCTTGTCTCACTCTGTAAAAAGCCCACATTGACCTTTGCTAATCTTTTTCTTTTATACATACATATGTTCTATTTCCTCTCAACTAGATTAACCTTCAATTCGACTTTTACCTTTTCAAAATTGTGGTCTTCCCTTGCCAAATTTTAGAAGTTCCCAATTCTCAGCTTTTTCTTTTGGTCATTTGCTGTAAATTATGTATTAATTCTTTAAATATTAGTCATTGCTTGTTTACTGTCATATCTGTTAATGTTACATACATAACTTATTTTGGTTGTCTTTCACTTAAAAAGAATAATTAGTATTTGAAAGTCAGGAAATGCCAATTATGTTTTGTTATGACTATGATCTGTCACCGACTCTACATTTATTAATAACCACTCACCTTAGAGGGAGGTGTTCCCTAAGCTTGGCTATCATGCCCATCGAGGGATCGACTCTCGTGTACATTGTACCTACTACAGTTAGCACTACAAAAAGCCAGCTGGACGGGCTAGCTGGATAAACACCAGTCATAAAATTGTTCTGTAGAGAGGGGGAAGAAAAAACACTGATTAATTCAAAAAAACACTTATTCAGGAAAGGAATTAACTTGGCACAGTGTCACATTTAGCACTTGGCAAATAAATGCAAAATCTAAAATCTTCCCGTTATACATCAAATAGTAAATTATTTGTAGATTTCGATCTTTACCTTTAATTTATCGATGTATTGAAAATTACAAACATAAACCCTCTTCTAATCCAAACACCAGGAGTTTATGCACTCATTTTAAATTTATTTTCTACATTTTCTCTTCTCTGGTTTCATCAACTAAGCAGACAGCGTGGAGACAGCCTCCTTGAATAGGCAAGGGTTTCTCAAGATGCTTTCACTCTTGCTGCGAGACAGGTTTGTAGTTCATAGAGGGTTGGGGGAGGGGATGTGTGAAGTTGGTCAAAAATTATTTTGGTTTTGGTAACTCAACAAAGGCCTGACATAGAAATGGTTCTCAAATGGGTACATCTGATTTTGAATGGAAAGCCTCACCTTAATTCTGTTACATTTCTTCTTCCATGCCCTGATGCCCGAGAGGTAGATCTCTTTTAATACATTATGACTGAGTTGAAGGTCAATGCCCTCTGGGGTTACAGTGAATTGAAATGCGACAGCCTGATGAGCTTCTGCCATGTTGTCAGGTTATACAACTACCTTTAAAACAAAATGAAGATTAAAAAAAACTATTATAACCTGTGATGGCAGCCATCTTCTGCTTCAAATTCTTCCTCTCAGCCCAATTCAAAACAAATTATTGCCATGAAACCACATTTTCCTTGTCCACAAATACTAATTTTATGTTTAATGGTATCTTATGACCCAGGACTCCAATCAGCCCATCAGATCCATGCCTCTTTCCAGAGAAATCCATCCATTCTCCCCCCACCTTTCTTATTTACCTTGCTAAAACAACACTCCAAGATTCCACTAATTATTATTTTTTAATTTTTTTAAACGTATTTATTGATTTTAATAAAGAATGAATACAAACAAAAAGGTACGATTCAATATGATATGGGTATGGAGACTAGCACAAACTAATCAAGACATTCTGTATAACACTAACATACATAAATTGTAAATCATATCCATAATCCACAGGAAGTAAAGATGTATTACCCTGATTTTGGGACTGAGTCCTTCTTCAAAGAATAAGAACAGGAAGGCATCAGAATTAAGAGTGAAGATTGGCTGGGGGAGGAGTCCAGACCAATAAAATTTGTTAATTAGATATGGTAAGAGGAAAGGTGAGAAGCGATTTTGGCTATGTGGGGGTGGCGGGGAGAAGAGGAGGGGAATGAAATGGGGAAATTAAATGGGTGGCCAATGGGAGATCCATGCTACTGCAGCAGACAGAGCCAAGGTGTTCAACAAAACAATCTCCCAATCTGCATCCAGTCTCTCCCAGATGGAGACCACAATGGGAGCACGGGTTGCAGTGGATGACCCTTGCAGATTCACAAGTGAAATGTTGCTTCACTTGGAATGACTGTTTGAAGCCCTGAATGGTGGTGAGAGAAGCCCTGTGGGTGCGTGGAGTATCTCCTGCTGTCACTGGGGTATATGCCAAGGGGACGATTTGTGGGGAGGGAGGAGTGAACGAGGGAGTCACAGAGGGAGAGGTCCCTGCAGAAGGCAGAGAGGGGAGGAGAATACACGTCTGGTGGTGATATCACTTGGTAGGTGGCGGAAACAGCAGAGGATATGTTGAACATGGAGGTTGGTCAGGTAGTAGGTAAGGATAAGGGGAGACTGTCCTTGTTGCATGTGGGGACAGAGCAGGCCATGCCAGATTAGGTAATAGAGGATATGTGGGTGAGGGCCAGATTGATGGTGATAGAGGTAAAGCTATATTGTTTAAAGGATGACATCTCTGAGTATATGGCAAGGAAGACCTCATCCTGGGAGCAGATTCAATGGAGATGGAGGAATTGAGAGAAGGGAATGGAATCCTTACAGAGGACAAGATGTGAAGAGTTATGGTCAAGGAAGCTGTGGGCATCGGTGAGTGTGTAGATGTCTGTCAAGTTTGTCTCCCAAGATGGAGACAGACATTGAAAAATGAAGTGTTGCTAGAGATGGACCAAGAGAATTTGAGGAGGTAGGGTAAAAGATGGCAGCAAAGTGAATGAAGTCATCAAGCTCATCTGGATGCATGAGGCAGCGCCAAAGTAGTCGTCAACTACTTTGTGGTATTGTGGGGCCTTGCCTGTGTAGGCTTGTCACATGGATTGTTCCACGTAACCAACAAAAGGCAGGCATACCTGGGGCCCATGTGGGTACCCCTTTGACTTGAGAGAAAGTCAGTTATTAAAGATGAAGATGTTTCTCTCCACAAAGGCTGCTTGAACAACTTCCTGCATTTTCTATTTTTGTTTCAGATTTACAGCATCATCAGTATTTTATTTTTATCCATAAACTTACTGGACTAAAGTACATCATAAACTACAACGCCTTCTGACTCAAGTCTCTATTTTTTTTAAATTCAGCTCTTAGCTTGATTTTTAACAGAATCCACAGTTCACGTCTAGTTAATAGCTCCAATGTTTAACAAGATCAAACTGCCCTCAAAAAAAGCTAATGCCACTGAGTTCTAAAAATCGCAACTTATTGATTGATGAATTTTCATCTCTTCTTGTGCATAAATTAAATTTTATTTTTGCAATACAGAATGTTCTGAACATCAGAGATAAACCACATTTTTTAGTAATCTAAACATTACCTTGGCTCAAAGGCACCATTCATGTATTTGCACCCAAGTTCATGACCTACCATAAGCTTGAGAATACAGTTCAATCCTGAGAAACTCTTTGAGAGCTGAGGAAATTTTGCATTGCAAAGCAGTGCCATCCTTTTGAAGAGATATTAAATAGAAATTTTTGTTCAGTTTGACATTGTGTATTTAAGGAAACTATGAAGAAGCAACAAGCAATCTGTTGGAGAAACTCAACAAGTCAAGCAGCATCAGAAGGGAAAAAAAATTGTAACCATTTCAGGCCTGTACCTTTCATTTAAGACTGCCTGAAGAAGCGGCACTGGCCATTTTTCTTCACTCAAACTATGAAGATAGAGTTTTTTGTAGTTGTTGTAAGTCATATGTAAATTAGTTAAGGGTTCCATTCAAATTAACAAGAACTGAATTTCCCCATCTTTTAACAGTTAGAATATAATCACAAAACTTTTAAACCCGAATTAAATAATCCTTTGGATTATCAAATTTTCAATTAGAAAATTTCAATCTGAAACTTGGGTTGTTAGAAATTTTGCGAGCTTCTAATTACACAATTATAAATATCCCAACATTGAAGTATTCAAAATGTGTTTTCCTCCTAATATTACATTAAGAAAAAATGTTTTCATGACATCAAGACATAGCAAAGCACTTTACAGCTGCCTGTACTTTTAATGATAACTGTTTCAGAAGTGGAAATCTAACAGAAGATGCTGCATAATTTCCATAATTTTATCCTGAGGCAGATTACTTACAATTGAACAGCTCAGGAAAGAGAGTGAAGTCACACACAATCTGCTGGAGGAAGTCAGCATTGGTGGGATAAAAAGCATTGGGTGAAGGCAGATATGAATGATGAAGTTCACCAATGTGCCATTAGATGGGTCAATGGAGGAAAAGGCATATCAAGATGAAGATCTGAGTGCTGGCACAAAATATGTGGCCTATCAGGTAGAAGTATCCTTGTTCTAGTTGTCACTGAAACCTAGACGATCTATAGCAGGCAACTCAAGGCCCTGGCAAAACACTTCCTCCAATACCTTCTCCACAAAATCCAGCATGAATAGTGTGGTGGTTAGGGCAATGCTAGGACAGTGGCAGTGACCTGGCTTCGAATTCGGCGCTACCTGTAAGGAGTTTGTATGTTCTCCCCGTGTCTCTGTGGGTTTCTTAAGGGTGCTCCAGTTTCCTCCCACCCTATGAAAAAAACTTTAAAGGTTTTAAATTTAAATATACATACAGTACAGTAACAGGCCATTTCAGCCCACAAGTTCTTGTCACCCAATTTACACTCCATTAATCTACACCCCCCCCCCCACCTCCCCAGTAGGTATTGATTGTATCAATTTTGGTAGTGTGGGCTTATGGGCTGGAAGAGTCTGTTACTGTACGTCATCTAAATTTAAAATTCCTCTAACTTCACTGGAAGGTGGCCAATATCAGAAATTTTCTAAGTTCCATCATAGGACGAGATTAGGAGAAAGACCAAGAAAATATTTAAGGTTGTGCCCAGACTTCAAGATGCAATGCAACATTTCCGACATTTGGGAATTTCTTGCCCGTAACTTCACAAAGTGGAAAAGGTTAATTTCGGAAGGTATTTAAACTTCAGATTCAAACCCATCAGGTGTAACCATCAACCACCACCCACTGATCCTTAAGGCACCTACTACCTCATCTGTGGAAGAATCTGTGAAGCCACAATGTCCTTATACCTCATCTTAGAATCGACATAACTAAAAGAGAAAGTAATTTATTGTTGATCCACAGGAAATTGTCTAAGAAGATTTCTGAAACTCACCAGAGACAAGGAGTAATTTACAACTTTTCTGTCTAAGTAGCATGCCCCTCATCTCTATTCTATCGCCAAGAGTAAAACAATATCTCAATATCTGGTTAAATTTTCCCCATCAATAAACACAGTCATACCTTCTATGTGTTGCAAGCATATTAAAAAATATTTTAATTCCAGCATGGTAGAAGCTGATTCCGATCATTTAAACCCGTGCCGCCCAATTACACCCAAATTAACCTACAACTCCGTACATTTCGGAGGTTTTCCATGATAGGATAATGAAACAACAGGAGCTAGAGGCTTGCACAATTAATTTACCATGGGTGGATCATATCAATTATATGTTATGTAAATATCAGGGTATACAATTTTCTTAATTACTGTCAAAGCACAAGGTTAAAATGATATCCACAGTAAATATTTGCCTCTCAATTTACAATGTTAATAAATTTAAAATGCTATAATTAACATTTTATTCAAAAGACAGCTCAAAAATATTATAGGATGCTTCACTAGGTCTTACACAATAATATAGTACACACAGGATTACCTGAAAATTCAAGTACAGGTATACCTTGTTTTAGAAATACTCACTTTACGAAAATTCGCTTTTATGAAAGAATTTGAATGGGTTTTTACAAAAATAGCCTTCAATAGCGTGGTATACCTGTATAACCAATGGTATTTACTTCATATGAACACTTCAACATTCATTACGAGAAGAAATATCCACTCAATTTTCCCATTCCTGAACACTGTCTCATGACTCCTTCTGAGAAGAAAACAGTTAAGAACAGATTCTGACATAAGTAATGACAGCTTTTATTAAATAGACTGATCACCATAATCAGGTAATTCCAACCAGCACTTATGTCTTCAGAAAGCAAGAAGCACTGAACAAAATATTATTTTTTAAATGAACAATTAATCTTCCTTGGAACATTGTAAAACAAAGCCAGAGATATAAGCCATTCAGGGAGATTGGCTAATAAGTGATGTTTACTGGTCAGCTTAGCGTCATTTGCCAATAGCAATAATAAATTGTCTCAATCTTCTGCACAACTGTGATAATTAATGCAAAATGTATGGTAGTTCTGTACAAAGTAGTCAATAAAGCAGTTAATCACACCATTTCAATCATACTTCTGCAGATTAAAATTGTATAGAGAAAAGAAAATGTACTGTACCTGCAAATTCCAACTGCTGATCAGGACACTATTTAAATTTAGCAGCCAATGTGTACTGCAAACTGAATCTGAAAGTTATACTGTACTTGAAATTTACAGTCTTGCAAATCCGTCATGAAGAGATCAAGCTAGTCGCCAAAAGGCTGGATCAATGTAGCTTGAGAAGGAAGTTGAACTAAGCTGATGAGATATGTGACTCAGAGAAGTGGGTGAGAGGTGAAAGCAAGGAAAAAAAAATCCATGGGCGGAGAAGTTTAAAATTAACCACAAAGATATGTAGGATTATTACTAGCGCCAGCTATATATGCAACTAAGAAACATTTAAAAATTATGCCAGGAAATAAAAAATAAACTCAGATAAAATTACTAATGACTAAAACCCAAAAGCTAAAAGTAACAATATTAAATTCCAAAAGCAATAAAGCCCTATAATCCTCGTTCCTAACAGTAGAGATCAATACAAAATGCCACATTGGCACAAGAAGCAACCATTTTGTGTGCAGTATGATTCAGCAATGAAATAGAAAAAAAATGTCCATCTATTTTGTATGGTGTGGGCTGTTTTAAAAAGGAATGTTGGGCTAGACTAGGAGAAATTAAAATTTTCACCATGCCCCTCACAAACGTCACCAAAGAAATGTTTTTAAATATCACATCAGGAGTGCTTAATTTTCAATCTAGCACTTTCTTAGTACAGTTTATATAGGATTGTTCTGCATTGTTTGCTTAAATCCAGAAGTGAAGCTTGCGTACACAACTCTCCAAGTCAAAGATAATTACATCATGAATAACACCTATGTGAAGCTTGGTAGCAAATAACCATTTTTTTGATTTCTCCTTCATCCTTTTCTTTCTCAGCCTTTGCCCTTTCAAGAATTAAGTTGTGCAATTTAACAAAAACTAAATGAGGTAAAAGTACAACCCGTTAAGCAATAAAGCCAGCTACCAGCATGGTTAAATCCTCTTCTCCAATATAGTAAAAACACGTTATCCAGAATTCAGGCCACCAGCAACCCCAAGCAACCAGCAAGAAAAATCTAAATAAATAAATAGAATTTAAAATGAATAATAAATAAAAGTTTAAAATTGTAAAACTAAATGTTCTACGAAGCAACCCACAAATCTTTGGTGAAAATGGGAGCAAGCATTCAGCCAGTAGAGTGCCCCAGTTGTGTCCCACCCACAACAGCTGTTTGAATAAAGTTATGCTTGAATAAAATGACATCGCCCAGGATGAAGAGCCAGCCAATACCACTCGCCGCTGGACGACTCTCCTAAAGTGTTTCCCTGCCTAGTAAGAGGCTATATCTTTATTCATTTATTATTAAGTATATTAGAAAGGCTTTATCTATAAACTTTGGCGAAGAGGAGTTAATTATGACTGTGGCGCAGTTAGCGCAACTCTGTTATAGCACCATTGACTGGGGTTCAAATTTAAATTTTGTAAGATACAGGAATTACCTGATTAAAAAGAACTTTACATAATTAAGGACTACAATACTGATATTTTTCAGATTACTTCACATTTTGCAATGTCTTCCATCTTTTAAACTGTTTATTCTTAATGCAATTGTATTAGGCATTGTAAGAGTCTCAGGCAACGAAGAAATTCACATATCTGGCATATACAAATCCCCCTAGTCGTCCAATACTGTACTGTTTTCATATAGCTGTGCTCATATTTTTCTGCTTCTCTTCTTCAGAGATGTCATGGGACTCTTTCCACATTTATGGCACACTCACTCAGAACTATTTCCAAGAGAACCAACACCACAAATTTATAATTAAATATTACACATTTAATTTTCTTTACCTATCCCAATGGATCATTTCCTCTTGCAACTCAGGAAGAAACATTTTCCATCCATGCCTCAGTTGGTGCCACTCCACAACTCAAAGAAAGTTCAGGCTTTGATTTCCACTGCAGCTATTTGAACACTGTCAAAAGTGTCTTAATTCCCTGATGAACATCAAACTAAAATTCTTTACTGCCCATGGAATTAATCTGAAGAGCAAGGAAATTATCCTGTGTCCTAGCCAATTTACTCAGTAATTATTGCTGCACACAATGTGCCTTCAGGAGAGTGAATCCAAGGAAAGCATCCGGCCCTGACGGAATACCTGGCCAAGTATTAAAAATATGCTGACCAATTTACCAATGAATTCACGAATATCTTCAACATTCATTCCAGCAAGGGAAAATGCCAACCCGTTTCAAACAGATGTCAAGAAGAGCACAGTAACCTGCCTTAATGACTATCAACCAGTTCAACAGTGATGAAATGTTTTGAAAGGCTGGTGATGAAGCAGATCAGCTCCTGTCTGAGTGCCGACATGGATACGTTCCAGTTTGCCTATCATAGCAACAGGTCTACAGCAGATGTTATCTCACTGGCTCGACACAAAGCCCTGGAACTAGACCTACCTGGACAATAAAGATGCATTCAACAGGATGCATTTTATTGACTACAGTTTGACATTTAACACCATCATCCCCTCAAAACTGATCAGCAAACTTCAAGACCTGGGACTCAACACCCCATTATACAATTGGATCATGGATTTCCTCACTTCCAGACCACAATCAATGAGAATTTATAAGAACATCTCTTCCACAATCTCTCATCAGTACCGGAGCACCTGCTCTACTAATTTTATACCATCCACTGTGGCTCAGAATGACAATAACACCACCTACAAATTTGCTGACGATGCCACAGCAGTGGAATGTATGAAGGAAGGTGATAAGGTCAGCATACAGGAGGGAGATTGATAACTTGGCTGAAATGATGCACCAACAACAACCTTGCACTCAATATCACCAAAACTAAGGAGCAAACTGTTGACCAGGAAGGCAAAACCAGAGCTGTACAATCCAGTGATCATTGGGATGAAGAGGGTGAGCGAATTTAAGTTCTTGGGAGTCACTATCTCAGAAGATCTTTTCTGGACCCAACACACTAATGGCATCGTGAAGAAAGCATGGTCAGTGTCTCTACTTCCTTTGGAGGTTTTGTATCAGAAACCCTGGCAAATTTCTACAGATGTGTGGTGGAAAAATGGCTGACATGAGGACACTAATATCTCTGAGCAGAAAACCCTCCAAAAGGTAGTGGGCACAGCCCAGGACATCAAAGGTAAAACCCTCCCCACTATCGAAAACATCTCCAGGGAATACTGCCGTCGGAGAGCAGCAACAATAATCAAGGATCCACACCACCCAGTACACGCTCTGTTCTCGCTGCTACCAACAGGAAAGAGGTATCGGTGTCACAAGACTCTCACCACCAGGTTCAGGAACAGCTGGTACCCCTCCACTATCAGACTCCACAACAACAAACTCCATCAGGGACATTTCAGGACTCTTGCTTGAGCACTTTATTGATTTTTCTCTCTGTATTGCAGTCAGTTTGTTTACATTTATCTATTTACATGTGTATACTGTGTCGTTTTTTTTGCACTACCAATCAGTGGTAATTCTGCCTGGCCCACAGGAAAAAAAGAATCTCAGGGTTGTATGTGATGTCATGTATGTTCTCTGACAATAAATCTGAGAATCTGGAGGGTCCTATCAGGTCAGGCAGCAAAGTTTCATATATATGACAGGGCCTCCAAAGTGAGGATAATACTTCAGTAAAAATCAACATTTTCAGGAGAAAAGACAGGAATTAATGTTCTAAAAGAATTACTATTATGTCACAATCTAATTCTCATCGTGATCAATCTTGACTAGTTAGTAAAATTCTTTCTTTCCTAAAGGAAAACAATTTAATGCACGTGTTCAAACTCTGCCCAGAAATTGCCAAGAAATTTCAAGCTCCAAATAAGGAATCCATGCAACGAGTTCAGCAGGTTTATGCAGTGAATTTGTAACATGATCTGCACGAGGTGGGTCTGAACTGTAGGCTTGTGGCACAATCTACAACAGCTTTTTTAGAAAAAATACAAAGCCATTATATATAAACCAATATGAGTGGGATTTTTTCCCTATCCAATTTCATGTCCTAGTTCAATTATCATTTTAAGTAGAAGGTTAAATTTCTCTTACTGAGGGGTTAGTGTTGGGTTCAATAATATAAAATCAGTTTTCTTCAGGCTGACTTCCAGGCCAAACATTTTGGCAGTTTCCGCAAAGCAGGACGTCAAGTGCTGAAGAGCTGGCTCTGAATGGGCAACTAAAGCGGCATCATCTGCAAAGAGTAGTTCACGGACAAGTTTCTCTTGTGTCTTGGTGTGAGCTTGCAGGCGCCTCAGATTGAAGAGACTGCCATCCGTGCGGTACCGGAAGTCAGCCTGAAGAAAACTGAGGTCCTCCATCAGCCAGCTCCCCACCATGACTACCAGCCCCCCCACATCTCCATCGGGCACACAAAACTCAAAACGGTCAACCAGTTTACCTATCTCGGCTGCACCATTTCATCAGATGCAAGGATCGACAATGAGATAGACAACAGACTCGCCAAGGCAAATAGCGCCTTTGGAAGACTACACAAAAGAGTCTGGAAAAACAACCAACTGAAAAACCTCACAAAGATAAGCGTATACAGAGCCGTTGTCATACCCACACTCCTGTTCGGCTCCGAATCATGGGTCCTCTACCGGCACCACCTACGGCTCCTAGAACGCTTCCACCAGCGTTGTCTCCGCTCCATCCTCAACATCCATTGGAGCGCTTTCATCCCTAATGTCGAAGTACTCGAGATGGCAGAGGTCGACAGCATCGAGTCCACGCTGCTGAAGATCCAGCTGCGCTGGATGGGTCACGTCTCCAGAATGGAGGACCATCGCCTTCCCAAGATCGTGTTATATGGCGAGCTCTCCACTGGACACCATGACAGAGGTGCACCAAAGAAAAGGTACAAGGACTGCCTAAAGAAATCTCTTGGTGCCTGCCACATTGACCACCGCCAGTGGGCTGATATCGCCTCAAACCGTGCATCTTGGCGCCTCACAGTTTGGCAGGCAGCAACCTCCTTTGAAGAAGACCGCAGAGCCCACCTCACTGACAAAAGGCAAAGGAGGAAAAACCCAACACCCAACCCCAACCAACCAATTTTCCCCTGCAACCGCTGCAACCGTGTCTGCCTGTCCCGCATCGGACTTGTCAGCCACAAACGAGCCTGCAGCTGACGTGGACTTTTTAACCCCCTCCATAAATCTTAGTCCGCGAAGCCAAGCCAAAGAAAAAGAATATAAAATACTATGATAAGCAAATAACTGTCAAGTTGATTGCACAATTCAAATAGCACATTTTTAAACAAGTTTAGCAGCTGATTAACTTAGCACTTTATTTGCTTAAAGTGCAATTCGTGTTATAAAGAGGGGGGGAAGAACTGGAATTTAGGCAAAGCCCAACTTAAGTATGTTTCAACTCGATTTTCTTTGTAAACTAAAAAACTTTAAAATATCGGACTTAATTTCTGTCTCTGACATTTGCACAGAGATCTGACCTACAGAGTAGAAAGAAATCCCGAACAGATTTTTAGCATCAAGAAAGAAAAGGTCAACTTTATAGATGTCCATTCTTGATATATAACCAATATTTTGGGCCTGAGCCCTTCATCAAGGTACGAGCAAAAAAGCAGACAAGCGTCTGAATAAAATGGTGGGGGTGGGCAGGAGGAGGAGCACAGGCCAACATCAACAACTACACTGGTGCTACCTCATGCATCTATGATGAGCTCAACATCTTTAACGACTGCTGCTAACCTCAAATTCACTTGGTCCATCTGTTGCAACACTCTCCTGTTTCTTGATCTTCCCGACTCCATCTCAGAGACAAATTTTCTAAAGACATTTTATACAAACTTACCAACTCCCATGGTTACCTTGACTACACCTCTTCATACCCTGTCCCCTATTAGGGTTCTATTCCTTTCAATTACTCTGTCTCCGTCGCATCTGATCCCAAGATGAGATCTTCCATTCCAAATCATCTGAGATATCCTCCTTCTTCAAAAAAAATACACGGCTTCACCTCTACCCCCATGAACTCAGCCCTTACCCGCATCTCCAGGGAACGCTGCCATACGTCTTGGCCCCCTATGCCGCTAGACGCAATGAGGTCAGGATTCCCCTTGACTGATAGCGAAGGGGAAGAAGCCACTTTTGTAACATTGGTCTTCAGGCTCCTGTACCTCCTTCCAATGGTAGCAATGAGAAGAGGGCATGGCCTGGGTTAGGAGGGTCCTTGATGATGGAGGCTGTTTTCCTGAGACACTGCCTCTTATAAATGGCCTTAATGGAGTGAAGACTATTGCCCATGATGTCGCAGGCTGAGTTCACAACCATCTGTAGCCTTTTCCTGTCCTGTGCATTAGTACCTCCATGCCAGACAGCAATGAAACCAGTAAGAATGCTCTCCATAGTACATCTGTAGAAATTTGCAGAAGTCTTTGGTGACACATGAAATATCCTCAAACATCTAACGATATATAGCCACTGGCAAGTCTTCTTCATGATTGTATCCACATGATGGCCCCAGGAATAGATCTTCAGAGATGATAACACACAAGAATTTGAAGTTCTTTATCCTCTCCACTGCTGACCCTTCAACAAGATCTAGTTGTGTTCTCCTGTGTTCCTGAAGCCCTCAATCAGTTTTTTTAGTTGCGCTAATGTTGAGTGCAAGACTGTTGCTATGACACCACTCAACTAGCTAATCAATCTCACTCCTGTACACTTCCTAATTGCTGTCTGTGATTCTGTCAATGACCGTAGTGACATGGGCAAATTGTAGACAGCCCTTGAGTTGTGCCTAGCCACACAGTCATAGGAGTAGAGCACTGGACTAAGCACACATTCTTGAGGTGCACCTGTGTTGCTTGTCAGTAAAGAGATGTTGTTACCAATCCAAAATGACTGTGGTCTTCAGAGGAGGAAGACAAGGACCAAGTTTCAGATGTCTAGGTTTTGAAACCTGCTGACAAGTACTGAGGGCTGAAAGCTGAACTGTATTCGATAAAAACCAACATGATGTACCTGCTACTGTTGTCAAAGTGATCCAGGGCTGAGTGGAGAGCCACAGAGATTGCATCTGCTGTTGATCGATTATGGCAGTAGGCGAATTACAGTGGCTCCAGGTTTCTAGTTAGATACAAGTTAATGCTGGCCATGAGCAACCTCTCAAACCATTTCATTACAGCAGTTGTGAGTGCAACTGGGCAATGGTCATTGAGCCTATGCTCTTATTGGGCATCAGTGTGACTGATTCCCTTTTGAATCAGGTGGGAATCTCTGACTGCAGCAGTGAGAGATCGAAAATGTCCGCAAACACTACAGCTAGTTGGTTGACACAGATTTTCAGTACCCTGCTTTGTACGCCACCAAGGCCTGACACCTTGCGAAGGTTCACCCTCTTGAAGGATGCACTGAGGGCCTCTAAGACAGATATCACAAGGTCGCCAGCTTCTGTAGGGATTCTCATTGATGGAATTGAATGCTCCTTTTCAAAATGAGCAGAATAGGTGCGACGCTCATTAGAGAGTAAAGCATCAAAGCCATTTACAATGATAGGCTTCACCTTGTAGGATGTGATGGCCTACAAGCCTCGTCATAGCTGGCGAGTATGATTCACTCTCTAGCTTCGTCCAGAATTGCCTCTTTGCTGTTAAGGTAGCGTTCTGTTGGGGGGTACCTAGCCGTCATCAGGTTGTGATTTCTGATTTATCCACGGCTTTTGGTTGGGGTACTCACAGTATGTGCGCAAGAGCATACTTCCATCCACAAAGATTCTCATGGAATCAGTGACAGTCATAGCACATTCATGCAAATTTGAGGATAAATCCTTGAATATGGTCCAAAGTATCCTGCAGGTGCTTCTCTGCCTCCCGCGACCATATTTGCACTCTCTTCACCACTGATGCTATCAATTTCAGTTTCTACTTCTCTGCTAGGAGTAGAAGTACAGCCACGTGATCAGACTTACTGAAGTGTGGGTGTGAGATGGCTTGGTAGGCATTCTTGATGGTGGTGTAATAGTGAAAGAGGGTAGGTAACCAAGCATGGTTACCTGTCCTCTTCCACATGCTTCTGAGAGATGGATATTGGAATATGAAGACATTGGAGTATGAAAAGTTCTGCAATACTGCAAAATGCAAAAAATTTTCTGAAGGATTTGCAAACCAATATCAACATTCCTGAGCTAGCCAGGTCATTTACGTGCCCAAAAATCAGACTCCTGAAATCATCACTGTTCTGAGCTCTGACACAGGAGAAGATTACCAGCAAGAAAAAGAAAAATTCAAGCACAGACTTTGTTGAACCAGTGCAACATCCTCATTGTCTCCTGACAATACTCCTAGAAACAGGATTTAGGATGGTAATGAAAACTGAAGGCTTGAATCTAGAAGCCTTGCACAGGTGGGGAAAGCACAGCAGCTTCCAAAAGACTGCTCCTCAGTGCAAGAATCTGTGGTTTCCACACTGGCTTCATCAGCCATTGAGAGCTCACAAAAATGGAGTGGAAGAAAGTCATCCTCAATTCCAAGAGACTACCTAGAAAGTGACAGTAATAGAGGAAGGGAAGGAGAATAGAATTCATTTAATGCACAGAAATATACAAATCAGTTGGTGCGAGTGGCTTTGCCTGTCTCTACCTAATCATTTTTTCAACTGCAGGTACTTTGCCCTTCTCCCTGAAGGACGTAATTAGCTGGTCATGTGGAATATTCCATAATACTATTTGCAATAGAACCTCAATTATCAGGAGTAAAATGCATTCATTTCAATTGCAAGACCAGCTACAAGTGATAGATCAATGTTAATTAATCAAGCTTAATTTGCAATGTTAGACAAAAAGGAACAAATAGAGGAACCTTCCAGAGAGGGTAAAGAATCATCGCAATTCAGGTAGAGGAGACATCCAGGCTGAGAAAAATTCAGGATTTTGAGTATTAAAGAATATAGTGGGACAGGATTCTATTATATAAATGGAAAAATCTTTAAGGAAATGCTGCAAAAACAAAATAGTGAAGGGACAGGAAACCTAAAGTAAAATTCAGAAGTACTTCACAAATCAGATAGCACCTATGCATTGAGAAATACTTTTTCTGATTGATAAACACTCAATCTGAAATATTACTTCTATTTCTCACTCCACGGCACCTGCTCAGCATTTCTACTTTCATTGATCTACAGAGGGGGGACTTCCATTTTTAAGCACATTTCCCTATCTCAGAATGTATTGAACTACATCACAACTGAAAGAGACATTTAAAATTTAATGCTGGCCTAGGCAATAACATCCTTCACAGTGTTAACAGCAACTGATTCATTTACAGAAATAGTTTTGACCTTCACTATTTCATTGCTGCAGCTGGATGGAAACAATTAACTGAAGGCTTCTCAAATTAAAAAGGTGCCAAGATTTGCATTTCAGCATACTCTTCAGTGAGAGGAATCTGGCTGGCATGGTAGGGATATCATGAAAAAAAGAAAAGTAGAGTGGAGAGAGGTGGAAAATTGCTGAAAATTTTATCATTGGTATTTTCAGTACTCCAGTTAGCATCCTGTTAACGCATGAAGGCTTCTTCCCTGGAACAGGCACACAATCAAGTTCCTTTGTGATAACAATGGTTCATTGGTTTTCAAACTTTTTCCTTCCACTCACAAACCACCTTAAGTAATCCCTATGCCATAGGTGCTCTGTGATTAGTCAGGGTGGTTTGTGAGTGGGAAAAAATGGTTTAGAACCACTGCTCTAGACCCAATTGTAACTGAAATATTTAGCTCGAGAAAAATTGTCATTGGTCCATTTCCTTTGGAGTTCTGAAACCGTGCACATAATAAGTTAATCAGGCACGATTAAAACAGTGGCTTTCAAACTTTTTCTTTCCACTTCCATACCACCTTAAGTAATCCCTTACTAATCACAGAGCACCCATGGCATTGGGATTACTCAAGGTGGTATGTGAATGGAAAGAAAGTTTGAAAGCCACTGGCCTAGTTGAAGTCGTTCTAATTTTGAACTCTTAACTCCATTCACATTTTCCCAAAGATGTAGTCATGGGAACCATAAATCCTTCCATCCACCCTCTGTAAAAGCTCCATTCTGTTCTTTTAGCCTTCTGTCTCTATCATATCTTCTCTGATAATGAGACTTTCTAAAGGTGGGCTTTCATATTTTCTTTCAACTACATCTCATCTATTTCCCACACCAGGGCAAAGAAAGATATCCCCTAGCCCTAATCTCTCAGCACCACACTCAGATCATCCTTCTCAATTTCTGTCACCTTCCACCACCATCTTCTGCTTTTTTCCCCAGAATTCCCTCATCAAACATGTCCACATTCCACTATTTCCATTAATCTCTTTCTCACTTTACTTCCCTCTACAAATGCAGACGATTCAATGCCTGCAATTTTACCTCATCCTTTTCTATCATTCAAGGAGCTAATAGGACCTTTGGTGAAGCAGTAATTCACTTGCATTTCTTCCAAATATGTATGCATTCTATATTCAAGAAGTGATCTCCTCACAGAGCAGAATGGCTGCTTTGCACACTTCCATGCAGTTCAATGGGAGCAGTCATCCTGTCACTGTCTTTCTGACCTTTCTGAGACTTTTTGTGGTAGTTTAACAAAATGCAAGGAAACCTTGACCTCATCTTCTACATCGTGTCTCCAGAATTCGATATGAAATTCAAAAATTTCAGTGTTGCTTTTTATGCTTGCATCAAAACTGGAGCACTTTACTGCAAGATTATCCATCTGCAACATTAACACCATTTCTCTCTCTCTCCGTGGTCATTGCCTGATCTGCTAGGCCAGTGGTTTTCAAACGTTTTCTTTCCACTCACATACAACCTTAAGTAGTAATCCCTATGGCATAGGGGCTGTGAATAGCAAGGGTTTTATTACTAAGGTGGTACGTGAGTAGAAAGAAAAAATTTGAAAACCACTGTGTTAATCATACCTAATTGACTCGTTATCTGCAGTTTCATAACTACAAAGGAAATGGGCCACTGACAATTTTTCGCAAGCAAAATATTTCAGTAACAAGTGGGTCTAGAGTAGTGGTTCTCAACTTTTTTCCCCCATTCATATACCACTTTAAGTAATCCCTTACTAATCACAGAGAACCTGTGGCATCAGGATTACTTAAGGTGGTATGTGAGGGGAAAGAAAAAGTGTGAAAACCACTGTGCTAGGTATTTCCAACACTTCATTCTCAACAAAAACTCCCTTCCCTTCTCCATCTCAAAGCTTTAACATAATGAATTTAATAACCAGGCAGCACAGTCACCTTGGCAATATTGACTTCAGAACTTTTTTTTGTCTGATTCACTCACCCATCCATTCTGAACCTTGCCACACCCTCTACCTCAACCTCTCTGTAGCATAAAACATTTTCATAGAAATTATGGAGTAACTCAACAGGTCCTGCAGCATCCATAGGAGGTAACGATGTATGACCAATGTTTTGGGCCTGAGCCCTTCTTCAAGGTACAAGTAAAAAGCAGGTGGGTACCTGAATTAAACAACTGGGGTGGAGGAAAGAAAGGGCAGAGGGAGGAGCACAGACCAACAGACAAAAGGTGATAATTGGACATGATAATTGGAGAAGAATTGGTCGTAGGAGGTGTCTTTGTGAACGCAGAGCTGGAGGGAAGGAGACAGAGGGAAAAGGAGACAAAGCAAGTGGAAAGAAGAAATAGGGATTAAAAATAGGGGGAGGGACTAACAGAAACCAGAGAAGTTGATGCTAATGCCATCTGGTTGGAGGGTGCCCAGATGGAATAGGTGTTGTTCCTCCAAATTGTGGTGGTCTCAGTCTGGCAGTGCATGAGTCATGGACAAAATTGAATTAAGAGATTCCCACAATTGCTGTGCACAGAGCCAAGGTGCTCAACGGAACGATCTCCCAGATTGTGACCAGACTCTCCAATGTAGAGGAGACTACAATGGGAGCACCAGATGCAGTAGATGTACTATGTCAAACCATTCCTTCTAATTGACAGCATTTTTATTTTGAAGCAGTGTATTTTACTACTCCTTACCCATTTTGATTTTCTTCTCATCAATTTGATTATCAAATGATATTAATAATTATTTTCTGCCTTCTACAAGATTACAAACATGTCAGGCTTATCAATTCAACAGTGCCAACTATCCTTTTCCACTGACTTTTGTCCCATTTCTATGTAACCAAGGTAGCAGGCTTTTTAATGAAGTGAATCAGATTCAATTTTAGTTTCTTTCATGAAGAGTCACCTTAACATTAAATACAGGTTGTACCTCGCTTATCCGGTGGTCTGTGGTATGGCACGTTTGTATCTGCTTTTGTTAGTACAAACTCCTTACAGGTAGTGCAGAACTAGAACCCCAGTCCCAATTGCTGGCACTGTAAAGGTTGAATCTGCTGCAATCGGGGCAGAGGTTCAAGTCTTGCGCTGACTGTAAGGTGTTTGTACTTTCAACCTTCAGCATATTCAACCTTTATAGTGCCAGCAATCGGGAATGGGGTTTAAGTCCCAAGCTGTCTGTAAGGAGATTGTACTAACCTCCCAATCACTGGCACTGTAAAGGTGTTGCACTAACTATGCCACCCCACTGTATTATTTCCTGTTTTAAGCTTTGTTCTACCTTTGATAGGTTTACGTAGGGGGTTCCCTTAGTGGGTCAATTTGTTTTCCAGCATTTTCTGCGGTCCGGCAATGGATTAACATCACTGGATTAAAGAGGTACAACCTGTACCAGTTATTTTTAGATGCCGTGTGGTTTGACTAGTTCATTCCTACAGTCATGTGAAAGGTCTGCTTAGCCAAGTTACTTTAATCATATGGTGCAAGCATGAAAGGCAGGCTAACGTACAAGAGGGTATAGTTGAGCTACAAGATCAAACTTCCTTCCAGCCAATTTTTATAGTATCCATATGCAAACACAAAGTATGGTCAATAACATATCTGCAGGGTCAAGCCCCAGTAATCCCATCATTTTTAGTCTGCCCACACTCAAAACTCTTTGAACGTGATACAATTAATATTTTTAAATGTTCTTGTAGCTTCTTCAAAGTCTTTCAGAAATCTCATCTCAATGGAAGGGAACATTTGAATTACTTTTTTCATCCGAGTCCACAGGAGTTGTGGTCATGAATGTAAGCATTTTCATTACTCAGATAATTAATGTTATTGTACAAACAAAAATGGAAAATCTGTATTTTAGCCATGATTTTGAAATATGTGGACAAAACATTTCACTTAAGCCACAATCCTAAAAAAAAGTTGGATTCCCATCAACATGACAATAAATCCAGTGAATTTCTCAGTCCAATGTCTCTACAACAAAGACGAATGCCAACTTAGAAACCAAGTTTGTTGCAGAATATTTCCTCCGCAGCTCTTTCACGTATTTGGAATAATGAATAGCGAAACAATATAGCACAGGAACAGGCCTTTTGGCCCACAATATCTGGACCACTGCCAAATGAAACCAAGTCTCTTCCAGCTGCAAGTGAGCCATATCCCTCCACTCCTGCCTATCCACGCATCAATTGAAAAGTCTCTTAAAAGTTACTATTTTCTCCTTTCCTTTTATTTTGCATTATTAGTTTTTTTCTCTTAAAAAAGTATATACTATTTAGAATATGAATTATGGATATGATTTAAAGTTGATGTATGTTGATGTTATTTATACGGAATGTCTTCATTAGTTTGTGCAACTGTCCTTATTGAATTGTACCTTTTTTTGTACTTTATTAAAATCAACAAAAATATTTTATAAAAGCTACCTTTGTATGTGCCTCCACTACTACCACTTGCAATCCCTTTCAAACCTTTCACTCCATGCAAATAAAACCTTGCCCTGCACATCTATAAATGTTCCTCTTCAGCTTACATGTATTCCCTCTAGTATTTGACCCTTTTACCCTTGGGGAAAAGAAAATATTCCATCTACCATCTTTATTTACCACAATTTATCCAGATTCCTTTTAGGGTATCTATAGTAAATGACTAAATCATAATTTGCTGTAGCAAGTTCAACACTCTTCCCGCACCCCCCCACCCCACCCCCACACCCCACCCACCACAGATGAAGACTTTTCTTCTGAATTCCCTCTGGAACTCAGAAAACACACCTGCAGGTGTTGTCTTCTCTCTTCCTCATGAGGCATTTATCTACCTGTTTTTTCTTACTCCAAATCTCTTACACATTTAATGTCCACTTCCCTCATTGCTGGCACAAGCCCCTTTCCCTTAGGTTATGACATATCTCCTCAGTCACCCCTCTGAGTCTGTGACTCACGTCCTCTCCTCTATGACCCAACATTGCAACACTCCTGAGCCAGTGATAAGCCAGCTTGCTGCTGGGCTCAGCCGAAGACCCAGTCTCCTATCTCTTCATTAATAAAGCACACAGTTAAAAGCTTCTCCCCTCCCAATTTGTTTCTTAGGATGCCCTGATTTTATCTCTCCTTCATTACTCTTAAAATACACATTCTTCTTCAATTTATCTACTTTCTCATGTGATTAATAACTGCTTCCCTTTCCAATCTATGATCCTGCCATCCATGACTCATTACAATTAATCTCCTGATGCCCTCTTATTGTGACCCCATGCTGATGCACCCATACATATTTACATCAATTGCTTTGCCTATGATGCCACACATTCATTGTGTCCTTTTCTTTTACCACACTTTATTCTGTGATACTTTCCTATTGTGACACTGTTAACCTCCTTTATTATTAGAACCATGGAACATTACAGCACTTTGGTCCACCTAATCCATGCCAAACTATTTTTCCTCCTAGTTCCATTACCTGGACCCAGACCATAGCCCTCCATACTCCTCCCAGCCATATACCCATCAAAATTTCACTTTAATGTTGTAATCAAACCCACATCCAGCACTTCTGTTGGCAGCTTGTCGCACACTGAGTGAAGAAATTCCTCCTAATACTTTTCACCTTTCATGCTAAATCTATGTCCTCTAGTTTTTTTGTCTCCATAACCTCAGTGGCAAGATGGCGTAGAGAGCAGACGTGCAATCCTACTCCTCCTCAGCCAGTTTTTTAAGCTCCCATCTTTAAACTTTATCTAAGTCACACATGTCAAACTCTGGCCCGCGGGCCAAATTTGGCCCGCGATATAATTATATTTGGCCCGCAACATCATTTCAAAAATGTATTAGAGGTGGCCCGCCCTGCAGCGAGAGCCGATGCTGTTTTTTGGTAATGTCACCCCCACCATCCTCCCCCTTCATTGCACGTCCTTCCCCAATGTGACACGAGAAATTGTAACACGAGAAGTCTGTCGATGTCATCAGCCGGCAAGCCAGTTGGAAGGCTCCCCGCACAACCAGTCACTTCTCCCACCTGTCAAGCGGTGCGGCGGACATGGCAGGCTGCGCACGGCCCCCGGGCAGCACGAGCCCCGCGCGACTGGCACCGGACGGCCCTTCCACAGCGCGAGCGCACTTCTCCCGGTCGCCACGGCCTTCAGCGTTTGCACCTGCGCGGACCCCAGGGACAGCTGGTTCGGCCTTGCACGTGATGGTGGCTGCCTGCAAAGGCTGATCGGCAGCGCGCTGGGCCTGAGTGGGTGGGTAAGCAGGGGTGGGCAGAGGGTGTAGATGAGATGATTCTAATTCATAAGAATTTGTCTTTTGAGTTGCATACTATGGAAGGGAATGCTGGAAGGGTTTTAAAGGTGAATTGTAAAATTTTTACTGAATTTTGGACTTTGCTTAATATTTATGCACCTCATGTGGGTGATGAGTACTTTATTTCGGATGCTTTTTTGTTATTAAATCAGGCTAATGAAAATATTTTAGTTGGGGGAGATTTTAATGGTGTCTTGGATCCTTTGTTGGACAGATCCCCAAAAAATATAAAGAAATCAAAGATGGTGATACAAATTGGGGCCTTGATGAAGGATTTAAATTTAGTGGATATTTGGAGAAGGGCTAATCCTACAAACATTTTGGCAGTTTCCGCAAAACAGGACGTCAAGCGCTGAAGAGCTGGCTCTGAATGGGCAACTAAAGTGGCATCGACTGCAAAGAGTAGTTCACGGACAAGTTGCTCTTGTGTCTTGGTGTGAGCTTGCAGGCGCCTCAGATTGAAGAGACTGCCATCCGTGCGGTACCGGATGTAAACAGCGTCTTCATTGTTGAGGTCTTTCATGGCTTGGTTCAGCATCATGCTAAAGAAGATTGAAAAGAGGGTTGGTGCGAGAACACAGCCTTGCTTCACGCCATTGTTAATGGAGAAGGGTTCAGAGAGCTCATTGCTGTATCTGACCCGACCTTGTTGGTTTTTGTGCAGTTGGATAACCATGTTGAGGAACTTTGGGGGGTATCCGAGGCGCTCTAGTATTTGCCAAAGCCCTTTCCTGCTCATGGTGTCAAAGGCTTTGGTGAGGTCAACAAAGGTGATGTAGAGTCCTTTGTTTTGTTCTCTGCACTTTTCTTGGAGCTGTCTGAGGGCAAAGACCATGTCAGTAGTTCCTCTGTTTGCGCGAAAGCCGCACTGTGATTCTGGGGGAACATTCTCGGCGACACTAGGTATTATTCTATTTAGGAGAATCCTAGCGAAGATCTTGCCTGCAATGTTTGGCCTGGAAGTCAGCCTGAAGAAAACTGAGACCCTCCATCAGCTAGCTCCCCACCATGACTACCAGTCCCCCCCACATCTCCATTGTGCACACAAAACTCAAAACGGTCAACCAGTTTACCTATCTCGGCTGCACCATTTCATCGGATGCAAGGATCGACAACGAGATAGACAACAGACTCGCCAAGGCAAATAGCGCCTTTGGAAGACTACACAAAAGAGTCTGGAAAAACAACCAACTGAAAAACCTCACAAAGATTAGCGTATACAGAGCCGTTGTCATTCCCACACTCCTGTTCGGCTCCGAATCATGGGTCCTCTACCGGCATCACCTACGGCTCCTAGAACACTTCCACCAGCGTTGTCTCCGCTCTATCCTCAACATTCATTGGAGCGACTTCATCCCTAACATTGAAGTACTCGAGATGGCAGAGGCCAACAGCATCAAATCCACGCTGTTGAAGATCCAACTGCGCTGGGTAGGTCACATTTCCAGAATGGAGGACCATCGCCTTCCCAAGATCGTGTTATATGGTGAGCTCTCCACTGGCCACCGTGACAGAGGTGCACCAAAGAAGAGGTACAAGGACTGCCTAAAGAAATCTCTTGGTGCCTGCCACATTGACCACCGCCAGTGGGCTGATAACGCCTCAAACCGTGCATCTTGGCGCCTCACAGTTTGGCGGGCAGCAACCTCCTTTGAAGAAGACCGCAGAGCCCACCTCACTGACAAAAGGCAAAGGAGGAAAAACCCAACACCCAACCCCAACCAACCAATTTTCCCCTGCAACCGTGTCTGCCTGTCCCGCATCGGACTTGTCAGCCACAAACGAGCCTGCAGCTGACGTGGACATTTACCCCTCCATAAATCTTCATCTGCGAAGCCAAGCCAAAGAAGAATCCTACAGAGAAGGATTTTTCTTTTTATTTGTCTCGACATGATTCATTTTAGAATATATTTTTTTTAGTATCGGCACATTTACAAGGAAGGATATCACAGGCAGAATATAAAAGCAGGTTTATATCAGATCATTCTTTATTATATTTTTCTTATGTAAGTTCAGAAGTGGTACGTTCATCTTATAGATGGAGATTTAATACAAAGTTGAAAAAAAGAGTTTGTTATTTTTGTTAAAGAACAGATTACTTTTTTCTTGTCTGAAAATGCTAATTCAGTAAAGTTGTTTTGTGTTATGGGATGCGTTAAAAGCTTATTTAAGAGGGCAGATTATTAGTTATACCACTAAAGTTAAGAAACAGCATATGGTTGAAAGCTTTGAACTAGAAAAGCAACTTGATGAATTGGAGAAGGAATTTCAGAAGGAAGTGACAGAAGATTAAAAAAAAACTGGCTTTGACTAAATTGAAATTGCGTTATAATACGTTGCAGACTTATCAATTTAATATTTAATTAATCGATCTAAGCAGCGATATTATGAGTTGGGTGAGAGGGCACATAAAGTACTTGCATGGCAGTTAAAGAAGGAACAAGTTTCACAGGTTATTAAAGCTGTAAAAAAGAATTCAACAGTTACCTATAAACCACAGGAAATTAATGACTTCTATTCATTAGATAAAAAATTATATACTTCTGAGGGGAAACAGGATAATGGTTCTATTGATTCCTTTTTATCTAAGTTAAAGTTATCAGCATTAGAAGAGGAGGATGTTATGGATTTGGAAGCTCCGTTTATAGAATTAGAGATTAAGGTGGCTATGTTGGAAATGCCCAGTGGAAAGTCACCAGGTGATGATGGGGTTTCGGTGGAATTTTATAGAACTTTTTATGAAGATTTATCTTCGGTGTTCGGGGAGGTATTACAGCAAGTGACTGAACATTATGAGTTACCAGAATCTTGTTCTAGTGCTTTAATTACTGTAATCCTGAAAAAAGATAAGAGACCCGTTGAAAGTGTCTTCGTATAGACCTATTCCTTTATTGAATGTTGATTATAAAATAATAGCAAAAATGCTAGCAAATCGACTTGCTAAGTATTTACCTAAATTGATACATGTTGATCAAACAGGTTTTATTAAAAATAAAATGCTTCAGATAATATTCTTCAATTGATTAGTTTGGTCAATGCATATCGACACCAGCCCAACCAATCAAGTTGCGCTTGATGCGGAAAAAGCCTTTGATAGGGTCGAATGGGATTTTTTATATAAAGTACTGGAGAAGTTTAAATTTGGTCCTTTTTTATTGGTTGGGTTAAAGCTTTATATACGAACCCGACTGCTAGGGTGGTGACAAATGGTCAAGTTTCATCATCATTTAAATTGACACGTTCAACTCGACAAGGTTGTCCATTGTCACCAGCCCTGTTTGCATTAGCTATTGAACCATTAGCTCAAACAATAAGGCAGAATGAACAGACAAGAGGGATAAGAGTTATGGATGAAGAGTATAAGATGAATTTGTTTGCAGATGATGTTTTGATATATTTAACAAACCCAGAACAATCATTGCCACATTTATTGGTATGTTTATTACATTATGGAACATTACCTAGATATAAAGTTAACTGGGATAAAAGTGAAATTTTACCAGTTGAAGGTGATAATTCAGAGCATAAAAATATTATAAAATTGAAATGGTCTGATAAAATTAAATATTTAGGAATAATTTTAAACACTTTATATAAGTTAAATTATGTTTCATTATTAAAAAAGATTAAAGCAGATCTAATTAAGTGGAAATATCTTCTGTTAACTTTTTTTAATTTTTTTTATTATTTAGTTTTTTCTTTTAAAAAATATGGAACGCTTCACGAATTTGTGTGTCATCCTTGCGCAGGGGCCATGCTAATCTTCTCTGTATTGTTCCAATTTTAGTATGTGCTGCCGAAGCGAGCACATTTTCTGTTAACTTTAATTAGTCAAGTTAATTGTATTAAGATGAATACTTTTCCTCGTATTCAATATTTATTTCAATCAATACCATGTTCTCTACAAAGAGTTTCTCTCAGGATTTAAATAAACTTATGAGAGAATTTTTATGGAAAGGTAAATTACCACGGGTAGCATTAAATAAACTCACTTGGAAGTATGCGTTAGGTGGTCTTCAATTAACTAATTTTCAAAATTATTATGAAGCAGCCCAGTTGAAGTTTATTAGTAGATTGATGGATTTGGACTAGCCTCCAAGTTGGGTTAAAGTTGAGATGGCCTGTATTCCTGAAGTTGAGGTATATCAATTTATATTTCGATAGAATGTAAATTTGTTGAGGGAATAATATGCCGATATTAAAATATTTATTAAAATTATGGATTAAAAAAAATAAGATTTTAGGATCAAAAGGTAAATTGTCAATTTTAACTCCATTATATAATAATCAACATTTCTTTTTCAATGTTTAATAGTCATTTAAAGAGTTGAGATTTTAAGGGAATAAAAACATTACAGGATTGTTTTGTAGAAGGTCAGTTTCTTTTACTCAATTGAAAGAGAGTTTTGATATTACTGAAAATTCTTTATTTGTTTATTATGAACCGATCTTTGGTGAAAAATATGTAGGATAGATAGATGATTTTACCTGTATTGATGGAATTCGAGTCTTTGATTTCTTCTGTACCAAAGAGGGGTTATATTTCTGTTATGTATCAAGTATTACAAGACAATATGGATAAGTCAGAATGGGAGAAATCAAAGCTTAAATGGGAAAATGATTTAGCTTTTGTTTTTCCTGAAGATTATTGGGCAGATTTGTGTCATTATAGTGTTACTAAATCGACGAATGTACGGTATGGAATGGTTAATTATAATTTTTTTTAAATCAATTGTATTTAACACCAGAGAAATTGAAAAAATACCATTTTAGTAATTCAGGTTCTTGTTTTAGATGTGGTGTATGTGCTGGAACTTTTTTTATATGCTGTCTAGTCTTGTATGTATATACAATCATACTGGGATGAAATTAAGTTAATTTTGGAAAAATTATATAATTTTAAGTTACCATTAGATCTATTTATTTTTCAAATGGGTTATATGATTCCTTTAAGGGGATTAGGGTTGGATAAATTTCAAATTGCATTTATATATTTAGCATTGTCTGTAGCTCGAAAATGTGTAGCAAGTACATGGAAAGATAATATAGTGATTAATATAATGCGATGGCATAATGAACTGAAAGCTTGCACTGTTATGGAAAAAATTACATAATCTACATGACAATTATTCTTTTTTGTTAATAAGTGGTTACCATATTTGGAATATATGCATTTATTTAGATATATTTTGATTTATTATATATTTTTAACTCTCCTTAAGAGAATTGGCTGATGAGGTGGGAAGGGGGTGGGGATTTAAATTTTTTTTTAAGTTGTCTTGGTTTTTTAAATTTTATTATTTTGAATGTATATTCATAAAATGTTCTTTATGGAATGTACTTTCTATTACTATTAATGATTCTTTAAATAAATAAAGATTTTTTTTTAAAAAACCTCAGTGGAAAATGCCTGTTTACCAGATCTATACTCCTCATAATATTGTCTACCTCAAAATCTCCATTCCTTCCCAGATACTACAAAGAATAAAGTCCTAACCTATTCAACCATCCCCTATAACTTGGCTCCTCAAATCCTGGAAACATCTTTGTTAAGGTTCTTTGCATTCTTTCAGTCTTATTGATATCTTTCTGTAGGTGGTGACCAAACTGCACACAACATCCAACTTGGCCTCACAAATATCTCGTATGACTTCAACACATCCCAACTCCTGCTCTCAGAACTTTGATTTATGAAGGCCAATGTGTCAAAGGCTTTCCTTATGGCCCCATCTACCTGTAACACCTCTTTCAAGAAATTATTTATCTGTATTCCCAGATCCCTCTATTCTATCACACTCCTCAATGCCGTCCCACATGCAAGATCTATCCTGATTTGCTCTCCCAAATTACAATCCCTCACACTTGTCTGCATTACATTCCATCTGCCATTATGCAGCCCATTTTTTCTAGTTAGTCCAGATTCTGCTGAAAGCTTTGAAAACCAAGTCCAGTCAAGTTTATTGCCATTTGATTGCACAAGTACAACATGACAAAACTATCTAAACACCGAGTGAACTAATTTCTTTACCAACTGCAGGACCACATGGTATCAGTTGCCACAAGGCACATGGTATCAGTTGCCACAAGGCATCTACAGCCTTCCCTTCATCAACTTTTCTGGTAACCTCCTAGAAAAACTCCAGAAGATTGGTTAGACATGACCTACCATACACAAAGCCATGTTGACTATCCAAGTACTTGTATATCTAGTCTCTTAGAATATCTTCCAATCATTTACTCACTACAGATGCCCTCTAATTTCCTAGATTATTCTTCAAACCTTTCTTAAACAACAACATTAAATCTCCTCCAATACTCTAGTATTACACCCAGGGCTAAGGACATTTTAACTACTCTGGTAAGGCCCTTGCAATTTCTACACTAGCTTTCCTCAATGTCAGAGAGAATATCTTGTCAAGTTCAGGAGATTTATCTACTCTTATGTGCCTCAAGCACCTCCTCAGTTGTAATCTGGAGATCCTCACTGCTCTTTTGCCTCATGTCTATAGATTATTTGTCCATCTTCTGATTAAAAACAGATGCAAAACATAAAATCAATTGAAGACAACCACCATCTCTTTTGGTCCCAATGAATAGATGCCAACCTTCTACAGGAGCTCTATTGAGTGACCGGCCTGGCTGCATCAGTGTGGCATGGTTGCTGCAGAGAAATGGATCAGAGGACCATATGCATGGCAGAGAGGATCACCGGAGTCTCCCTCCGCCCCCATCAACGTGATCTGTCGGGATCATTGGCTGAAGAGGGCACCCAAAATCATTGAGGACCCCTTCCACCCAACACACAGCATCTTTCAGCTGCTCTCCTTGGGGGAAGAGATACAGGAGAAGCAGAGCCATAACCACCAGGCTGAGGAAAAGCTTCTTCTCACGGGCAGAGAGAATGGTGATCGACTAAAGGAACTGCTCATACTCACCAAAACTCTCTTATTCATAAAACAATATTTATTTGCATAGATATTTTTATAGATATAATACTTATCCTGCACATCTATGTGTTACATCGAGTTGTGTGTCTGAGTGTTTTGATTTTGTGTAATCAGATGACAGAAAACCTGACACTCCGATAATCAAGAGAGACAATTTTGTTCCTTGCTATCCTTTTGCTCTCAACTGCATAAACTCTTGGGATTTTCCTTAACATAATATGACTTCCTGACAGAAATGATACTATTTTCCCTTTTATGATTACCATTCCCAGCACATTCTACCTCCAACATTGGGCTGGCCACTCCTTGCCCTTCAGCCAATATAATAGACCTTGACGAAGGGCTCAAGCCTAAAACGTCAGTTCTGTATCTTTATCTTTGCTGTATAAAGGACACCGTTTGACCTGCTGAGTTTTCCCCAGTATTGTATTTTTGCTTTTACTGCGATATCAATTTTACTTCTTGCAATGAACATACTCCATTTCTGCCAACCCAGGCTTCACACCTCCCCACCCCCCCTCCTCCCCCCTCCCCTCCCCTCCCTCCTCCCCTCCCCCCTCCCCTCCCCCCTCCCCTCCCCCCTCCCCTCTCCCCTCTCCCCCCTCCCCTCCCCCCTCCCCTCCCTCCTCCCCTCCCTCCTCCCCTCCCTCCTCCCCCTCCCTCCTCCCCCTCCCTCCTCCCCCTCCCTCCTCCCTCCTCTCTCCTCCTCCTCCTCCTTTTCTCCTTCCCCCTCTCCCCTTCTCCCTCCCCTCTCCCCTTCTCCCTCCCCTCTCCCCTTCTCCCTCCCCTCTCCCCTTCTCCCTCCCCTCTCCCTCTCCCCCTCCCTCCTCTTCTCTCTCCTTCTCCTCCTCCTTTTCCCCTTCCCCCCTCCCCTTCTCCCTCCCCTTCTCCCTCCCCTTCTCCCTCCCCTTCTCCCTCCCCTTCTCCCTCCCCTTCTCCCTCCCCTTCTCCCTCCCCTCTCTCTCTCCCCCTCCCTCCTCTTCTCTCTCCTTCTCCTCCTCCCTTTCTTTCCCCCTCTCCTTCTCCTCCTCCCTTTCTTTCCCCCTCTCCTTCCCCTTCTCCCCCACCCTCCCCTTCTCTTCCCTTCCCCTTCTCCCCCACCCTCCCCTTCTCTTCCCTTCCCCTTCTCCCCCACCCTCCCCTTCTCTTCCCTTCCCCTTCTCCCCCACCCTCCCCTTCTCTTCCCTTCCCCTTCTCCCCCACCCTCCCCTTCTCTTCCCTTCCCCTTCTCCCCCACCCTCCCCTTCTCTTCCCTTCCCCTTCTCCCCCACCCTCCCCTTCTCTTCCCTTCCCCTTCTCCCCCACCCTCCCCTTCTCTTCCCTTCCCCTTCTCCCCCACCCTCCCCTTCTCTTCCCTTCCCCTTCTCCCCCACCCTCCCCTTCTCTTCCCTTCCCCTTCTCCCCCACCCTCCCCTTCTCTTCCCTTCCCCTTCTCCATCTCCTCCCTTCCTTCCCCTTCTCCTTCCCCATCCTCCCTCCCCCTCTCCCCTTCCCATCCTCCCTCTCCTTCTCTCCCCCCCCCCCCCCCGCCCCACTTTGCCTTCCGCCCGCATCCCGCTGCGTCCATCGTCGGACCTCTCCCAGCGACGCCAGCCCGCGGTGCTCACCCTCCTGCGCCTCCGGCATCCACCTCCCAGGTCCCGTGCGCGCACACTCCCCGGCTCACCCGCGCTCTCGCCCCCGCCCCGCCCTCCAACCGTGGGCGAGCGGCGGCGCACGCGCCAAACCGCCGCTCCGCCCGCCAGAGCAGCGTGCGGTGACGTCAGGAGCCGGCCGGACGCCAGTGCTCCTTGAGAGGAGAGCGCTGTTTGCAGTGGCAGTGCCCCAGAGCGAAGCAGTGGCCATGCATCTGCCTCTGTTTTATATTTTAATTGAAAGTATAATTAATAAATCATTATCCAATAGAATGAGTCTTTAAATTGAAGGGATTATGTGATGGCTATTCCCCCATCTCAATCCCCCCCCCCTTTATAATGAAGAAAAGAGCTATATGTTTTTATCTAGAGTTTAATATGTTTTTATATGGTAAAAGAAAGAAAGTTTTGAAAGAAACATCACATTCCAACTCATTGCAATTAAACAGATCTGATACAGTCATTCCATTGTAAGTAAGGAAGTTAACGCAGGACTGAAGAGGCTGGAAGAACATTTCTACATATTTATACCCATTATTTGTTTCTGTGAGCTCCAAATTTGCAAAAAAAATCAGATAGTAATTTCTCAAATTATATAGTTTTCTCTAAAGGAATACTGCCTTGCATTTCTGCATTTCCCAAGTGTGAATCCGATTGCCAAATCACTGAAGTACATTTCCTCGCCATGTTGACAAATCTCGTTCGATAAATTGGTCATTTCAACTTGTTCCTTCTACGTTCCCCAATATGAATAGATCTGGGTTTAATGGGAATACTGTAACTTGTTCTAAAAATTTTCCTAAATCTGCCCAAAAGGGTTGTAGCTTAGAACATGACCAAGTCAAGTATTCATATATACAAATAAATATTCTTTTTCAATCTTTTTTTATTGGTTTTTAGAATAAATACAGTACAATGAAGAAATGGGAATGAAACTGAAAATACAATATCACATATCAAGATAAAATTTCAAACAGTGTAAACTCAGTCCCCCCTCTGCTGGCAATGGATGAAGACAGAAAAGACATCAAAAATATTATATATTTTTTTAAAAAACACCTAACTTACTCTATTTTTAAAAAAAAGAAAACTAACCAAAACAAGCATCTGAGCAGCTTACCCTGAGGGTTACTGATATTTTGAGGCTTTTGATTCATACCGTGAATCAAAAAACAAAGGTAAGACTATATCTCACCTGGAACAGTGAGTACATCTAATCACATTAAAAACATTTATATCCAATGAAAATAAAACTGTGACACACTGTGGTAGCAGCAAGCAGACACAAAACACAAAACACAAAATGAAACACAGGCTCTATTCTGCTAAAAGTCTGTACACACCACTTTCAGCTGTGGTGGCTCCTGTCTGACTCAGGAGGGACCGGCTCAGGCTTATATTCAGGTCGGCTGATTGACAGCCGGCCAGGTGGAGTCAGCCCCAGGTGGTCCTTCTGCAGGTACAGAGATCGCCCCATACAGTAGGCTTGTGGTCTTATCGCCACAAAAACATAAAAGGTCGCTGTTTCTCTTCAAATTTCACCAATGAATCAAATGTGCAATATCTAATTTTTCCTAAACTTAAATGGGACATATTAGAAAAGAACCATTGAAACACTGTTGGCAGTCTAGAGTCTTTCCATTTAAATAGGATGGAGAGAAGGCCACTGTAGTGGTATGGATTGTGCATGCTAATTGGCTTGTACTGGCCCGCCCCCTGATGACACTCTCACCTGGACTCCTCCCCTGGGACCCAGGTCATAAAGGTCGGACCCCCTTTCCCTTCTCTGCACTTCCCTAGTTTGGATTCGGGTCAGCTCAAATCTTCTATGCAATAAAGCCTATCGTTCCCCTTAGCCTTTGTCATTCTAATTATTGGGGCAACTGATAGTGCCCAAGAGCCACAGAAAAGAGAAGGTACAGAAAATCTCCCTATGTCTGGGTCAATAACCCCAAAAAGAGCAGTTATTGGACTGGGTATTTTAAAGACATTAAAAATTTCTTTCCAATAGATTTCTAAAGATGGACAAGACATGTGTCAATGTAGATATGCAAATAAATATTGTTTAATGAACATGAGCGTCTCAAAAGGTTAGTGTGAGCAGTTCCTTTGGTTGTTCAGCATTTTCACTGCCAGTGGGAAGAAGCTGTTCCTCAACCTGGTGGTGCTGGCTCCGACAGTACATTCCAAATCAACAACCTCTATCTACCAAGGAAATCAAGGGCAAAAAAAAAGAACAAACATCTTTCACATTATTTAAATATTTCAGTCTGAAATTTGAGCATGTGCTTTTAGTTTTATTTATAGCTGGAAATCGAAGGGAAATAGTGTGTATTAAAAAGGGATCAATGTGGATTGCCCTCCAAGATTATCCTGAGCTCACAGTCACTGAGTCCAACATAACAAAAACAAAATCTGCAGAAAGTGATCCCTCAAAAAGTGTGCGGACCAGATGGTGAGCTTGGCTACAAGACCAACTGGCTGAAGCTCCTAAAAACCTGTATGAATATTGTGGGTAGAATCTCATCGTCACAAAATGAAGGCAATTCAGTGAATGGAAAGTAAAAAAGGCCATCATTGAGGCTGCTGTGCTGATCCCCAGGTGATGGACTAGATAGATCCTTGACAACTTGCTCACATCTTGAACCCCAAGCTGCGGACAGATCAGATCTTTGGCAACTCACAGATAAGGAAATGTTTTCCCAGACAAGGAACACCATGTTATTCCAAACAGATGAAATTATTGATACACATCATCAGTACAAATTGACATCTCTCAAATGAGATATGCCTCAAGGTGAAAATTTCATCTATGGTCAAGTAAAAATTATACCTTCCTTCTCGAGTCAAGGATCAAGGAGGAATTGAGAGATCAGTGCAGGCTGGAGATGACTTGTCTTGAATCACTGGGAATTCCTCTGGGGAAAGGTATGACCTGTTCAAAAAGGATGTGCTATGCCTATACTTGGGGGTGACCAATATCCTGGTGGCCAAGTTTGCTTGAATTGTTGGGGAGGTTTTCAATTAGTTTGGCAGCGGGATGGGAAACAGAGTGATAGAGCTTAGAACAGGGCATTTAAGTAGATACGATGCGTCGTTTTTATGATTTAAATTTTATTGAGTTCTTTCAAAAAATGTTTCCCCAAACCCTTGATTCAGAGAAAGTTATTTAAATCATTAAGTGACAAACATAAACATATCTATAAAATAGGAACAAAGAAGGCAGCAAAAAAAAAATCAATATAATAACCTGGTGCCTTTTTAGACTTCTAATAACAGAAAAATCCGCAGTTCATTAATTTGTTTCACCACAACATCCACCATTATTTCCTTCCCAGGAAACCAAGATATTTGCCCCATTTTTTGGTCTCCAGATGTCCAATTTATCCAACTGTTTGTGAGACGTGCGTTCAAACACCGCCACTGTGGTCATTTCTGAGGACCCACTCCTGAAATGATGGACCTCCCAAATTTTTCCAGCCGCTAAGTATCATTTCTCTCCCTACCCTCATACGAGTCTGAATCCAATTTTGAGAATGTTTACCCCCAGATACCCCAAGTGGGTCTCCCAGAACAAAAAACGGAATTTGAATACATGAAACCTGTGTAGTGAGATTTTGAGAAAGGATAGACAGTCAGGAGGGCAAATTTGTAGGCGAAAGGATAAGGATTTAAGTTGCAATTCAATTGAGACAAAATTACAAATGAAGGTGAATAGAGGACTGAAGGGCTTGTATTTAAATGCACACAGTATAAGGAATAAAGGAGATGATCTTGTAGCGCAACTACCAGGTATAGCACTGTAAGCATCACTGAAGAAAATCACAGCTGGGAGCTAAACATCTAAGGGTTATACTGTGTATTGAAGAGACAGGCAGGTAGGGGGGGAGGGGAAAGGAGGTGGGAAAATGGGGTGGCTCTATTTGTAAAATTGGAATCAAATCCTTGGAAAGAGGAGACAGGATAAAATCCCTGTAGTTAGAGTTAAGAAACTGGAAGGGTAAAAATACCCTGATGGGAGTTATATACAGGTCTACAGTAGCCTGGAGGTATACAAAGTACAGTAGGAGTTAGAAAAGGCATGCAAAATATGTAATGTTGCAGTAGTCATGGGGGATTTCTATATGCAGGTTGTGTGGGAAAATCAGGTTTGTGCTGAATTTCAAGAGAAGGATTTTGCAGAAAGCCGTGAAACTCAAAAATGTGCAGATGCTGTGATTGCAGTAAAAGCACAGAAATGCTAAGGAAACTCAGTCACTCTCGCGGCATCCATAGGAGGAAAAGATATATAACCGACATTTTGGGCCTGAGCCCTTCTTCAAGGTACAGGTAAAAAGCAGGCAGGCATCTGAATTAAAAGGTTGTGGGGGGGAAGTAAGGGAGAGGAGCACAGATCAACAGACAAAAGGTGATCATTGATAGGGGCAGGAGAGGAATCACCCAATGGCCCTCACATCTAGGCCAGGTGGGACAGTGAACATGGGCTTACAATTTTGAGGGGGACATGGTAGAGGCAAAGGGGGCACTTTGCCTTGGTAAAGGATATTTATTTTGTAAAGAGAGTCAAGGGGGGATCCTTTAGCACATATTGATATTTTAAAGAAGATTCATTAAAAATTAATACAGATAAATAAATGCAGATAACTGAAACCAACTTGTGTTCCAGATTTATTATATGCATCTTGTTGTGGTGGCCACATGCACTAATTAAAATCTATATTTTCCCACACTTCTCACGACTGCCACAGAGCTCGCCGGCACACACATCATGTGGGAACGAGTGATCGCGTTTGCCTTGCCATCAAGTGGTGGCTCGGTAGAGCCCGTCTTCCCCCATCAGTTTCTTCATGCTCATCTATTTGTTGTGTTGTGTATTTAGTTTATAAATATATATGCATTGAGCCCCTGTTCAGCATTCACACACACTCACGACACAAAATATCTCTTTATTAAATTTCAGGAAACTTGATTTTGACAGCAGATCATTCTCTCACTTTGAGGAGTCAGCCCTGTGAGTAATTTCAATGCTTGTTGATAAAAGGTACATTATTATGTTTTAAATCTACTGTAATGAAATGCTTTGAGAGGTTTATCAGGCGTGGTACTGAACTTTAAGATCAGCCATGATCTAATTGATTGGCAGAGCAGGCTTGAAGAGCCGAATGACCTACTCCTGCTCCTATCTTCTTTGTTTCTATGTTTCTATGAATTAACGTCCCTCAGTAAAGATCTGAACCCACTGCAATTTGCCTACCGCCACAATTGCTCCACAGCAGAAGCAATATCACTGGCTCTGCACTCAGCTCTGGATCACTTAGACTATAGCGACACGTACCTCAGGCTACTCTTCATCAACTACAGCTCACCTTTCAGCACCATCGTACCTTTAGTGCTGGACAACAAGCTCCAAAACTTGGGCCTTTACACCCAGCTCTGCAACTGACTTTCTCATTGGAAAATCACAGTACGAATCGGCAACAACATCTCCTCCTCACCTTCGATCAACAGAGGTACACCTCACGGATTGAACACCCATGACTATGTGGCCAGGCACAATTCAAATGCCGTGTACAGATTTACCAATGAGACCACTGTTGTCGGCTGAATTACAGGCAGCAATGAAGAAGCGTCCAGGAAAGAGATAGATCAGCTGGGTTCAATGGTGCCACAACCAAAACCTTACATTCAATGTTAGCACAACCAAAGAGCTGATTGTGGACTTTAGGAAAACACAAACCAGTCCTGACTTAGGGGTCAGCAGTGGAGAGGGCTAAGAACTTCAAGTTCCTATGTGTCAAAACCTCTGAGGATCTGTCCTGGGGCCTCCATATTGATGCAATCACAAAGAAGGCTCCCCAACAGCTGTACTTCTTGAGAAGTTTGAGGTGATTTGGTATGTCCCCAAAGATTCCTGCAAATCTCTACAGCATTCTGATTGGGTACAACACTGTGCCAATGCACAAGACAAGAAAAAACTCCTGAGGATTGTTAACTCAGTCTGCAACCTCACGGCCACCAGTCTTCACTCCATCGAGGACATCTACAAGAGGCGGGGCCTTAAGAAAGTAGCCTCTATCCTCAAAGACCCCCCACCACCACCACCCAGGCCATTCCCTCTTTACTCTGCTACCATCAGGGGAAAAAGGTACAGGAGCCTGAAGATGAGCACCCAGTGCCACAAGAACAGCTTCTTCTCCTCCGACATCAGATTCCTGAATGGACCATGGACCAAAGACACTACCTCAATTTTTGCATTAATTAATTTATTTTTAAATGTAATTTTATAGCAATATTTGAACTGTAATGCTGCCACAAAACAATGGATTTAATGACATGTTCATGACATAAATTCCATTTCTGTTTGTGATTTTGTATTGATTGGGGAATGGGGTGGCTCTGTGAAGGCAGAGTTCAAATTCTCGTTTATCACCATCTGTTGTGATGCAATTTGAACCTAGTTCACCAGGACTTTGACCAGGGGTTCCAGATAACATGGGACAACAAAGATTTTACTTCCTAAACACTTTTGGGATTATTTTATGGATTTTGGACTATAAAAATCAATAATATTTTTCTATCACATAGATATAACTTATTTTTGTGTTTTCCTGTCGTATTTTAAGTCTACTTCAAGCCTACAAAACCATGAAGCGAAATGTATCGTTGAGAATTCATTTTCCTGCATTCGTTCATGGACGTCTTCCCTGCTGATCTTGGTGCAGTCAGTGGCAAACACGGTGAAAGTTTCACCAGGACATTGCGTCCTGTGGTATCAGGGCAACTGGAATCTATGGTGGTACATCACTGGTCTTCTGCAGGGGGAAACCTCTGTATCTGCAGAAGAGCATGGGGACAAGGCAATACCTGGCCGGCTATCAATTAGCCGACCTGAATAGACCAAGCCCCACCCATTCAGGTGTCAATCACCCTCCGGGATATAAGCCTGAGCTGGCTCTCCTCACTGCTGGCTCTGTGGAAGTTTATGTCGAGTAAACCCTGTTGTACAGTCTTTAGGTTTTGTGTGTTTGCTTCTGACCGACAGCACACCACAGAATCCATCAATGCTGGTCGACTATTGTAGGACACTGATACGGGAGGAATCAGATGCTGAGTACAAACAAAGATTAGCGGCAAAACATTTAGGGCAATTGAACTCATGCAATGTGTCAGCGTCATTATGTGATTAAACACGCTAAATTCAATAAAGGTCCATTTAATGTTTTTCCAACTTTATATGTGATACAGTCAATCCGAAATTATGTGTTCAGCTTGAAGTTATCTATCGTAATCCCAATTTCTTTTCCAGAAGAAAACCTTTAGAAAAAATTGTTGTCTAGTGTAATTAGATATTTAGATATTACCACTGAACCATTCCATCCCCTAGGCATAGATGATATGGGTCTAATGCAGCCAAATAAGATAGACATCATGGTTGACATGGACAGTGTGGGTGTCTGTGCTATACTAATCCATGATTCTATTCTATGATATGGACACATAAAAAATTGCAAGCATTTAATTTCTGATCAGGTCATACAATGAAAGAAAGTGGGTGATATGTTGAAAAACCTGTTACTGCTGAGGCTAAGGTCATGATCAAGAAATTTATCATCTCTTGTTACACTTGCTATGTAGTGTTGTCCATAGGTCTGGCATTCATAACCACAGGACATCAACAAGCAATAACAACATTTCCATTCCTATCTTTCTCCATGGCCACAAGTTCATACAACTGTTATTCAACCAGGAGGTTCAGTGTCCTGCTCAGCCTAACTGGCAGCAACGTTTGTCTCTGAGAGAGAGCAATAGAACCAGGAAAAGGATTAACCATATAACCATAGAATATTACAGCACAGAAATAGTCCCCTTCAACCCTTCTAGTCTGTGCCAAATTATTTTTTTTTGCCTAGTCACACTGTCCATGGTCCTCCATACAGCACCTCTCTCATCCATGTACCTGTCCAAATTCTTCTTAAATATTAAGATTGAGCCTGCATTCACCATTTCACCAATTCTTCTTAAATATTAAGATTGAACCTGCATTCACCACTTCAGCTGGCAACTCGTTCCACACCCTAAATGTTCCCCCTAAACTTTTCCTCTTTCACTCTTAACCCATGCCCCCTGGTTTGTATCTCACCTATCCTCAGTGGAAAAAGTCAACCTACATTTACTCTGTCTATACCCGTAATAATTTTAAATCCCTTTATCAAATCTCCCCTAATCTTTCTACGCTCCAGGGAATAAAGTCCTAACCTGTTTAACCTCCCTGTAGCTCAGTTCCTCAGTAACTCGTCAACCTTTTGGACTCCAGCCTTTCATTATACTCCAGGCTGGGCCCATGGGTAAACTATAATACGGACACCAGTACGTGTTTGGGTATAAAACCTGTCTCGGAAAACAGGGACATGGAGTCCAAAGGGTTAAGGCAGAGAAGCCTGAATACGTCTGAGCAGGCTCAGGCCTGGTCAGTACTTGAAGGGGAGACCATCTAGGAACACCAGGTGCTGTAGGGTTCTGTGAGGGGCGCAGGACAAAAGTGAGGTGACTGTCTGCTTTACAGCAGACAAAAGTTAAAGAATTTTATACATGTTATATTCTAAACGTAGTTAATGGAACCTTTACCTTTACCTTAACCTAGTTTTTTTAAAAAGACCACTTCCATAAGTTCACCAGCCCAGAGCCTCTGTGGTAAGAAATAGTTGTGTTTTTCTCAGTATCAGAGAAGAAAGACTTTTAAGGCTGATAATCCCAGGACACTTTTGATCTAATGTAGAATAAAAGTGGGTCACGTCTCCAGAATGGAGGACCATCGCCTTCCCAAGATCGTGTTATATGGCGAGCTCTCCACTGGCCACCGTGACAGAGGTGCACCAAAGAAAAGGTACAAGGACTACCTAAAGAAATCTCTTGGTGCCTGCCCCATTGACCACCGCCAGTGGGCTGATCTCGCCTCAAACCGTGCATCTTGGCGCCTCACAGTTCGGCGGGCAGCAACCTCCTTTGAAGGAGACCGCAGAGCCCACCTCACTGACAAAAGGCAAAGGAGGAAAAACCCAACCCCAACCCCAACCCACCAATTTTCCCCTGGAACCGTGTCTGCCTGTCCCGCATCGGGCTTGTCAGCCACAAACGAGCCTGCAGCTGACGTGGACATTACCCCTCCATAAATCTTCGTCCGTGAAGCCAAGCCAAAAGAAAAAAGAAAAAAAGAAAAGGACTGAACCTGTCCGAATTGCAGAGAGTAGGAAACTTGGTTGATAATATATTCATCTGTTTCATACCACTTCTTTGAAGATCCTGCAGCAGTTACAAGTGTTCCTGCTGGCTCAGAAAAGCAATCAACATAACAGTAAAGTATCCCACCCTGGACACATTGTCCTCTCTCCTCCTGCCTGGAGAGGAGAGGGTCTACAAGATTACCTCCATTTTCAGCAGCTGGCGGCATCAAAGCAAGACCTCCCTATAGATGACACTTCCCAATTTCTATGTTTTAAAAACATTTTTAATTTTTCACACTATGAACCATATCAATCAAAATACATACAATCATTTCCCTCTTAAATATACACAGTGGCATTTTCTCCCCTTTTATCCCCCCCTACCTTCCCTCCCCCCTCCAAACCCATTGAAGGTTCAACATATACAATGCAATAGAACCATTAAACAATGTCATCACACAATGAAAATAAACAAGAAAATTGTGTCCTCTACTTTTACACCCTGGGTCAGGTCATTTCGTTTTCTTCTCATTCTATTATTTTAGGGGGTGGAGGTCCGCGGTAGGCCCTCTCTGTTGTGTTCCATGTACGGTTCCCAAATTTGTTCAAATATGTGACTTTATTTTTTAAATTATATGTTATTTTTTTCCAATGGAATACATTTATTCATTTCTATGTACCATTCCTGTACTCTCAGGTTCTCTTCTGATTTCCAAGTTGACATTATACATTTTTTTGCTACAGCTAAGGCTATCATAATAAATGTTTTTTGTGCTTCATCCAGTTTGAGGCCTAATTCTTTACTTATTATATTACTTAGGAGAAAGATCTCTGGATTTTTGGTTTTTGTGATTTTATTTAATACCTGATTTAGATCTTCCCAGAACTTTTTCACTTTCTCACATGCCCAAATTGCATGTACTGTTTTTCCCATTTCCTTCTTACAGCAAAAACATCCATCTGATACTGTTGGGTCCCATTTATTTAACTTTTGGGGCGTGATATATAGCCTGTGTAACCAATTATATTGTATCATGTGTAACCTCGTGTTTATTGTATTTCTCATAGTTCCGGAGCATAACTTTTCCCATATTTCATTTTTTATATTTTATATTTTTCCCACTTTTGTTTGGGTTTATAGCTTATTTCAACATTTTCCTTCTCTTGAAGCTTGATGTACATGTTTGTTATAAATCTTTTTATTATCATTGTGTCTGTAATCACATATTCAAAGCTGCTTCCTTCTGGTAATCTCAGTCTGTTTCCCAGTTTGTCCTTTAAGTAGGTTTTCAGTTGGTGGTATGCAAACATTGTACCATGAGTTATTCCATATTTGTACTTCATTTGTTCAAATGTTAATAAATTATTTTCCAAAAAAACAATTTTCTATTCTTTTAATTCCTTTTCTCTCCCATTCCCTAAAGGAAAGGTTATCTATTGTGAAAGGGATTAGTTGATTTTGCGTCAATAATAATTTTAGTAGTTGGTAGTTTGATTTTTTTCCTTTCTACGTGAATCTTCTTCCATATGTTGAGTAAATGGTGCAGTACTGGTGAATTTCTATATTGCACCAGTTTTTCATCCCACATAAAGTATATGTCCCGGTACCTTCTCCCCTATTTTATCTAGCTCTATCCTGGTCCAATCTGATTTTTCCCTTGTTCGATAAAAATCTGATAGATACCTTAATTGTGCTGCTCTACAATAATTCTTAAAGTTTGGTAGCTGCAAACCACCTTGTTTGTACCATTCTGTTAATTTATCTAGCGCTATCCTCAGTTTCCCCCCTTTCCTTAAGAATTTCCTTATTATTCTCTTTAGTTCATTGAAGAATTTCTCTGTTAAGGGAATTGGTAATGATTGAAATAGGTGTTGTATCCTTAGGAAGACATTCATTTTAATGCAATTTACCCTCCCTATCAATGTTAGTGGCAATTCTTTCCAATGTTCTAAGTCATCCTGTAATTTCTTCATTAATGGCTGATAATTTAATTTGTATAGGTGGCCTAAATTATTATCTAATCTAATACCTAGGTATTTGCCATTTAAATGGTGATTCTTTTTTAAACTCTGTGTAATCCGCATTATTCATTGGCATCGCTTCACTTTTATTTGCGTTGATCTTGTACCCCGATATTTCTCCATACTCCTTCAATTTCTTATGTAGTTCTTTTATTGATATTTCTGATTCTATGGTGTCATCTGCAAATAAATTGATTTTATACTCCTCTTTTATTTTTATCCATTTTATTTTATTTTCTATTCTTATCAGTTCTGCCAATGGTTTTATTGCTAAAGCAAACAGTGAGGGGAATAGTGGACATCCCTGCCTCATTGACCTACTTAATTTAAATTGGTTCGATACATATCCATTTACTCTCACCTTCACCAATGGTCCCTTATATAATGCTTTAATCTAATTAATATATTTTTCTGGTAGGTTGAACCTCTGTAATTCTTTGAATAAATAATTCCATTCTACCCTGTCAAAGGCTTTCTCTGTGTCTAAAGCAACAGCCACTGTTGGTATCTTATTTCCTTGTACTGCATGGATTAAGTTAATGAACTTACAGACATTGTCTGTTGTTCGTCTTTTCTTAATAAATCCAGTTTGATCCAGTTTTACTATTTTTGGTACACAGTCAGCCAATCTGTTTGCTAATAGCTTTGCTATTATCTTATCATCTGAATTAAGTAGAGATATTGGGCTATATGATACTGGTGTTAGTGGATCTTTCCCCGTCTTTGGTATTACTGTAATTATTGCTGTTTTACATGAATCTGGCAAGTTTTGAGTTTCTTCAATCTGGTTCATTGCTTCCAGGAGGGGAGGAATTAATAACTCTTTAAATGTTTTATAGAATTCTATTGGGAGTCCATCCTCTCCAGGCGTTTTATTTTTCGGCAGCTTTTTTAATATATCCTGTATTTCCTCTATTACAAATGGTTTTATCAGTTTGTTTTGTTCCTCTTCTTGCAATTTCGGTAGTTCAATTTTAGCTAAAAACTCATCTATTTTGTCTTCTTTCCCTTCGTTCTCAGTTCAGTATAATTGTTCATAGAATTCCTTAAAGTTTTCATTGATCTCTGTTGGGTTATATGTAATTTATTTGTCCTTTTTCCTTGATGCCAATACTGTTCTTTTAGCTTGTTCTGTTTTAAGTTGCCAGGCTAATGTTTTGTGCATTTTTTCTCCTAGCTCGTAATACTTCTGCTTTATTTTCATTATGTTCTTCTCCACCTTACACGTTTGTAATGTTTCGTATTTTATTTTTTTGTCCGCCAATTCTCTTCTTTTTGTTGTATCTTCCCTTGTTGCTAGTTCTTTTTCTGTACTTACTATTTCCCTTTCCAACTGTTCTATTTCCCGATTGTAGTCCTTTTTCATCTTAGTTACGTAACTTGCTTTCATTGCATCCCATAATATAAATTTGTCTTTCACTGATTCCGTATTTATTTCAAAGTACATTTTAATTTGGCATTCAATAAATTCTCTAAATTCCTGTCTCTTAAGTAGCATTGAGTTTTAAGTAGCATTAAGTCTTTTAAGTAGCATTGAGTATATGTTCTTGGTGGAATGTCCTCCAGTTCTATTGCTAATAACAGGGGTGAATGATCAGATAGCAATCTAGCTTTATATTCCATTTTCCTAACTCTCCCTTGAATATGGGCTGACAACAGGAGCAGATCAATCCTTGAGTATGTTTTATGCCTACTCAAATAATATGAATATCCCTTCTCTCTTGGGTGCTGCCTCCTCCATATATCAAAAAGTTGCATTTTCTGCATTGATTTAACCATAAATTTGGCCACTTTGTTCCTTTTGCTAGTCTTTTGTCCAGTTTTATCCACCTTTGGGTCTAAATTAAGGTTAAAATCCCCTCCTATCAACATATTCCCCTGCGTATCTACAATCTTCAAAAAAATATCTTGCATAAACTTTTGATCCTCTTCATTAGGTGCATATATATTGACCAAATTCCAGAATTCTGAATATATCTGACAGTTTATCATTACATACCTCCCTGTTGGATCTATTATTTCCTCCTCTATTTTGATTGGTACATTTTTATTGATTAATATAGCTACACCTCTGGCTTTTGAGTTATATGATGCTGCCGTTACGTGCCCTACCCAATCTCTCCTTAATTTCTTGTGTTCCACTTCAGTTAGATGTGTTTCTGCACGAATGCTATATCCTTCTTTTCTTTTTTCAGTAAATTTAACAGCCTCTTCCTTTTGATTTGGTTATGTATTCCATTAACATTTATAGTCATATAGTTCAACATGGCCATCTCAAACTCTGTTTACACCTCATTTCGCTTCCAATTTCTATGTTAATGATTGTTGTACTACAGTGGTTTCAGAAAAAAAGCAATTGATCATTAACACGAGTTAAAAGAGATCTATAATAAAGGAGATTTCTTCCTTAAAAATGGATTAGCAACAGTCAAGATGTGTTGGCTGTTATTCCTGAGGCAGAAAGACCAAAGGAGATAAAAAATATCTTGACTTGGATTGTGATTATCTACCTGTCAAAAGAATTCTGGGAGTGCAATCTGATGTTTTCAAATTCAAAACATGTCATCTTCTAGGAAACGCCAGCTTCGATATTCCGAGTAACAATCTTATCACTCCAATAAACCAAACTTCTTAGTTGCAGCTTTATGTAAGATTTAATTCATTGATAAACCATATAAACATTTTGCATAACCGCATTGAGATTTTCATAACGATGGATAAACAAAACATTCGGTTACATTTAATGAATTAAGAAATGATTAAAACATAATTAAGATGATAAGACAACAATAAGATGATGTTAAGACTAAATTCAAAGAAAAATATTTCGAGAGCTCACGTCTCCTCGAGGGTTCTCCGAAGAATGAGAAACAAACTCTGAGTCTGCATGGATATTATGACATATGACGTCATATGGTAGCTACAAACAACAATCTTTCTTAAAGGAATGGTCATAAAATTACTTAAAACCAAAAACACAAGGTTTTGACTTTTACACTCCCCACTCAAATCCCTCACCAACAACCATGATCCGTAACTTAATAACCATGGTCCTGAGCCATTCAAGTGATAAATAGATTTCTTTTTCTCAGGAGAAGAGGAGGAAAGCATGAGGGATTATTCTTTTAAGGTTAATAGATCCAGGTCACCTTTGATCTGGTGCTCGAATGGACTCTGGACAACTTTTAAGCATGAGATAAAGTAAACATTTAATAAATAGCAAAAGTGAAGTTTAGGATTGGAGTGAATAGAAACTTGCTTGATTATTCATTTATCTCCAGAAATCTTTTCAGAAAATCCAGCAATTCTTAAAGGGGAAGTATTCTATTATATTTCTACCATGTTCCCCCTCTCCCTGAATCCAGGTTCACATTCATGGAGGAAAAAGGGGATAAACTAAGTAAAACCACAAAGCTGGAGAAACTCAGACCAAGTAGTGTCCTTTATGTAGCAAAGATAAAGAATTATAACCAACATTTTGGGCTTTAACCCTTCATCAAGGTATGAAGGCAAAATGTAGACAGGCTCCTGAATAAAATGGGGAACAGGGGAGGAGCCCAGGCTCACAGGCAAGAGGTAATAGGTGGATGAGGGAGGGCACAGGAGAAAACAAGGGGAGGGGGAATAGCTCAGTGAATGGAGCAGTGGAGGAAAGAGAGGGGGGCTGGGAAGTGATCCCACAGAAACTGGAGAAGTCGATGTTAATGTTGGAGAGTGCCCAGATGAATTGCTCCTCCGATTTACAGGTGACTTGGTTTGGCAGTGCAAGGATAGACATGTCAGCATGAGAATGGGCCGTATAATTGAAATGGTTGGCCACTGGGAGATCCCTGTCATTGATGCAGACAGCGAAGCCATCTCCCAGTCTGTGTACAGTCTCTCTGATGTAGAGAAGACCACCGAATGCTGTAGGTGACTCCCACAGATTCACAAGTGAAGTGTTGCTTCACTTGGAAGGACTGTTTGAGGCCCCAAAATGGTGGTGAGGAGGGAGGTGTGGGCGCAAGAGTGGCACTACCTGTGGTTCCAAGAGAAGGTGCCAAGGGAGCGATTAATGAAAAAGGAGTCATGAAGGGAGCAGTCCCTATGGAAGGCAGAGGAGAGGGAAAGATGTGTGTGGTGGCGGGATCATGTTGTAGGGGCCAGAAATTGCAGAGAATAACAGATTGAATGCAGAGGCTATTGGGGTGGCTGGTGAAGACGAGGGGGAAATCCTGTCCTTGTGGCTCATGGGGCAGGCAGATGTGCAAGAAATGGAGGAGATGTGGGTTAGGGCTGAGTTGATGATGGTAGAGGGGAAGCCACAATTTTTGAAGGAAAAACTTTTACATTTACGGTCAGCTAAGTAAAGTATTTTATACACATCAAGGTTGAATGTCACAGGTTGGACAGGTGCAGGAAGGATATCCTGCACCCCTTATTGACGCTAGACTATTATGTGGAATATTTGTCCATCTATATGTCTTGAATGAAGTCCTTTAGTATCCACCACCAGGAACTGCATTTATTTATCCTGTGGTTCTCCAATTCTTGACTCTCTCCTTGCCTGTTACTATGTAGTGTGTTACTAGAATTAAAAATAGAGAAAAATTAATCATGGCCTGAGTCTGCACTAGATGAGATCTAATTGCGATATGGGGACCAGATTGTCTCACTGTACATTGACCAGTAAACGTTTGATACCTTTTTTCCACAGTTTTCTGAAGAAGCTATCGTCAGAAGAGGAGCGAGAGTGCAGGGTGTTCTGGGCCTGGTCCTCCATCTGATCCTCCGCAGTATATTCCAATTCGCGCAAGTACGCGCGGAGCTCAGATGTTGGCTCACTGGGTTCAGTAGAGAGGAGAGCGTTATTGCCACACATTTATTCTGCAGTACAGTACACCTGACTGAGAAAGTGGGTGAATTCTAGTAGGCACTTCCTAGCCTGATGTACCTGTCAGGTGGAGTGTGTTACAACGCCCTGGAATTTATCTGTGCAGATGTATTTTCCACTGCACTAGGATACCCTCTATGTTTACAGTGAACCACTGACCTGAAGTTTCTCTATGATGGAGTGAAGCCCATTAGTTCTATTTTGCTCTGTATCTGAATTCCATTGAATGAGTTTTCCTCCCACTCTTAGGAGTCTGGGACGAGGGCACAACCTCAGGATAAATGGGCGTCAATTCAAAGAAGAGAGGGTGGAAAATATTCTTTAGCCAGAGGGTCATGAATTGTGGAACGTTGCCACGGGTGACAGTGGATGTGAGGTTGATGGGTATAGATTGACAGGTGCTTGATTAGTCAGGGCACCGAGGGTTACGGGAAGAAGACCAGGGAGTGGGTGGATGGATCAGCTCATGATTAGAATGGGGGAGCAGATACGATGTTCTGGTTGGTCTTACTGCTCCTACATCTTGTGATCTTGTAATCTGACCTCACGACATTGTTGCCCCTTAGAATTCTCCTGTTTTCTGTCATGTATTTATTTTGGTAGATTTCATATTTAACTGTCCTGAAGGCTTGACCTGTTTTCAAATTGTTGTTGGGACCCACGGACCAGGTAAAGAGGGGCTACACCACGCTGACCTAACACTGGTGTCTGGAAAACCAGGGGAGGTGGCGTTTGTGTCATCGTCAATACATCTTGGTGCACAGATGTGAAGGTCATGTCCCAGGCCTGCTCACCCGACCTGGAACATCTGGCGACCAAGTGTCATCCATTCTACCAGCTGAGGGAATTCACCATCACCCTGGTCGCAGAGCACATTCTGCCCCAAGCTAACGTCAGGCTCGCTCTGGAGGGACTGGAGCACTGTGATAAACAGGTATGAGACGGCAGATCCTGATGCTTTCACAATTATTGTAGGGGACTTCAATCAGGCCAACCTGAAGAAGTCCCTGATAAATTACCACCAACGCGTCACATGTGAGACCAAGGGACCCAACACACTCGACCACTGCTCCACCACCATGAAGAATATATACTGAGTCAGACCACGACCACACTTCAACAAGTCTGATCACCTGGCTGTTCTTCTACTCCCGGCGTACAAGCAGAGACTGAAGACTACAGCACCAGAGTTGAAGGTGGCGAAAGTGTGGTTGAGTGGAGGTGGAAGAGCGTCTGCAGGACTGCTTTGAATCGGTGGACGAGAACATATTCAAGAACTCATCCATAATCATGACTGAATATGCATCAGATGTCACCGACTTCATCAAGACCTGCGTGAATGAGTACCTGCATGCACGTACTGGGTGTTACCCCACCAGAAGCCCTAGATTAATCAGAGAATTCACAACCTGCTGAAGGCAGGGGCGTTTAAGGCCAGGGATCGGGATCTTTACAAGAACTCCAGGTACGACCTGCGGAGGGCCACAGTTGTCAGCAGCATCACAAACGGCGATGAGGAAGCCGACAGGAGGGAGATTGATCAGCTCGTTGAGTGGCGTCACATCAACAACCTTGTGCTCAATGCCAGCAAAACGAAGGAGATGATTGTGGACTTCAGGAGGGAGTCAGGGGAACATGGTCCAGTCCTCATCGAGGGCTCAGTAGTGGAGAGGGTCAAGAACTTCAAATTCCTGGGTGTCCACTCTGAGGATCTGTCGGGTACTGAAAGCTCGCCAGCGGCTATACTTTGTGAGGTGTCTGAGAAAATTCGGTAAGTCACCGAAAACTCTCGTAACCTTCTACAGATTGCCTTCTGGCTGGATGCTTCACTGCCTGGTACGGAGGCACCAATTCTCAGGACAAGAATAAACTCCAGAGGATTGTTAACTCGGCCTGCAACATCACAGGCTCCAGACTTTACTCCATTGAGGGCATCTACACGAGGCGGTGTCTTAAAAAAGCAGCTTCTATCCTCAAAGACCCCTCACCACCCAGGCCCTCTTCACTCTGCTACCATCAGGAAAAAGGTACTGGAGCCTAAAGACGAGCACTCAGCGGCACAGGGACAGCTTCTTCCCAGCCGCCATCAGATTCCTGAATGATCAATGAACCATTTTGTGCATTATTATTTTTATTTTTTAGAGTAGAGTTGTAAGATGGTTATAATAAGAATGTTTGCTCCATGATGCAGACGCAAAACACTGAATTTTGTGACAATAAATTCTGATACTGAAATGTAGATGATTAAAAGTATAACGATAGCTTACCTGTCAGTGTTGTCTAATGGTTTTGCTTCACCAGGAGTTCCAATGTTTAAGTAGACGAGGGTAATAAGAGCAAGTATCATCATCTTGATATTCTGATCTGGAAATAAGGTGTAGAAATAATCACATCGTTTGTTACTGCCTGATGCGTTTTGAAAAGGAACCTGAAAGTGGAGTGAGTGCTGCTATTGACAACCCAGGAACGCTGCTAGATTTCTTCACACCCAACTTTCGGAAACGCTCTGCAAGACTCTGCTCACTTTCACCCAGTAACCCGCCAAGATAAAGACGAGGGCAGCAGGTTTGTACCAACTCCACCCCACACTGCTCTCTTCCAAGTCAAAAGCTCTGCTGGCGTGAAGTTTTATAAGCTTGACTCGGCAGGGGCAATGGTAAGATTTTAGTCATTGCCATCGGAACCACAGAGTTAAAGTCCAGCAAGGCTCACTTCCAGGAAAGGGGAGAGAAAAGTCCAACAAGCACCAAGAATTGTCCTCTCCTCTTCATCTGAGGGTTCACAGAAGCACCCCCAAAATACACAAACCTGAAACACCCACAGGTTCTATCCATTCAAACAAGAGAGAAGCGGAAGGAACCTACCCAGTTTGGTCTGGAGAGCCGGACTAGAGGATTATTTTCTGTCCAATAATCTTGCAAGGAGGATTTGCTTCCCTGCAGGTCTCCACTGACTCTGATGCTGTATGCTGGCTTTTGAGAGCCTAATATCTGAAAAGGGGGAGTAATCTGACTCCAACATCAGTAACCTCATTGGCTTTTCCTCTTGCCAAACAATTATGTACAACTTGTTCTTGAAAGAACAACAAAAACGATTTTAAGGTACACCGGTCATTTTAATTCCGTGTTATCTCATCCATCATTTAGGTTGTGATTTATCTCTGCTTCAGCAATGCTAGAGCAAGGGAGAGTAGGTGGGGATGGGACAAGATGCAAGGAAGATGATGGGATGAATGACAAATGGAACAGGATTAAGTATTGGGACAAAAGTAAGGGGTGGGGGGACAAAGAGAGAATAGTGCAAAAGAGATGAGAAGCTAAAAACAGGATAATGGATCAAGGCTCAAAGGCGAGAAATATTTAAAGTTGTAAAATTAATTGTATCTGTCACATTTCATCGCGAATTTCTGTAGAGCGTTTTGAACAGGGATTGTGGTACCCCAGGGTATTGTGGATGAGCAAGCAGGAAAAATATTCCTTGCTATTTTGGGTCATCCAGATTTTGGATTTTGGGCGTCAACAATGCCTCCCTTCCAGCCAAACCGAACATTTTCTATACACAAGTCTGATGAGCAGAACAGGATGACGCCCGAAAAAAAGCCCCCAATAAACGAGCCCTCTGCAGAGCCGCAGCCGAGGTGAGGTGAACCCACAAAAGGTGGCGGGGTCAGACAACCTACCTGTTCGGGTATTGAAGGACTGTGCAGAGCAATTGACGGACCTCTTCAACACCCCCCTGCAGCTGTTCATGGTTCCCACAGGGTTTAAGACGGCCACCATCATCCCTATACCCAAGGGGATGACAATAACAGGCCTCAGTGACTACCACCCTGTGGCACTGACCTCCACCATTATGAAATGCTTCGAGCATCTGGTGATGGAATGCATCAAAGCACACCTCCCAGAGATGGAGGGCCCTTTTCAAATCACCTATAGAAGAAACTGTTCCACAGACAATGCTATAGCCTTGTCCTTTCACTCCATTTTGACCCACCTGGAGAACCACCTGGAGAACCACGTCTCATATGCCAGACTGCTGTTCATCAACTTCAACTCGGTGTTTAATAGTATCATTCCCCAGAGGCTGGTGGTGAAGCCATCCTCACTAGAACTCAACACCCCTCTCTGTTACTGGATCCTGGACTTCCTCATAGAAAGACCACAGTCTGTCCAGTTCAGTAGTAGGACGGCAAGCACCGCCATGCTGTGACGGGTGCACCTCAGGGCTGTGTCCTCAGCCCGTACCTGTTCACGGCTACTGACCCATTACTGCACCGCCAGATCCAGCTCCCCCAGTGTCATCGAGTTTGTAGATGGCGCAGTAGTTGCCGGCCTCATCAGCCATAACGATGAGTCACACTGCAGAGAAGAGGTGGAAAATCTCGTAATAATGGAGCAAGAGTAACAACCTGAGTCTCAATGAGGACAAGACGAAGGAGGTGATCATGAACTTCAGGAGGACCAAGCTCCACTACACATTAATAACTCTGCAGGGGAGAGAGTGGAGTGCCCCAAGTTTCTTGGAGTTCACTTCGCCAGTGACCTATGGTGGACCCACGACATCTCCTCACTTGTCGGGAAGGCGCAACAGCGACTGCACTCCCTGAGAAGACTGAAGTGGGCAAGGCTACCAACCACCATCCTGTCAACCTTCTGCAGGAGCTTTATGGAGTGTGTCCTGGCTGGTTTCATCACAGTGTGGTAACTTGGCAACAGAATGGGCCAACACCAAGAGTCTAAGTGTAAAGACGCACAAGTTGAACCCAGGTCACAGAATGATCAGAGATAAGGAATTGTTTTTGCAGACAGGGAGACATCAGTGAGAACATCGTGTCATTCCAAATATGACAGAAATATTTGACAAACATCATCGTACAAATTAACATTTCTTGTACGAAATATGCCTTCCGTAGATTTCAGGGTTAAATTTTAATCTACATTTAGGTTAAATTTCTAGGTTCCTTTGAATTGAGAATGAAAGAGAATTGAGTACCTTTGAAAGATACCAACTTGGTTAGTTCCCTCCATGGGGGAGGTACGCTTTGACCCAAATTTGTAATTCAGTCATGCCAACACTGACTTTCATACCATGGAACTTTACCTTTGTGTGTCCAAATCAAGTAATTGCTCTGAATTCCATTACTGTCACTTATTATGAAGGAGACCAACTATTTAGGGTAGTTATGGTTTCTGACCGTGTAGTGGTTAGGACGACGTTGTTACAGCGCCAGCGACTGGGAAAGGGATTAGAATCCAGCGCTATCTGTATGGAGTTGTATGTTCTCTCGGTGTCTAAGTGGGTTGTCCCCAGGGGCTCTGGATTCCTCCCATCATTCGAAACGTACCAGGGGTTTTAGGTCAATTGGGCAGCATGGCCTTATGGGCTGAAAGGGCCTGTTACCGTGCGGCGTGTCTTCATTGAAATACAATTAAAATTTAAACAACAAGCGGAGGTCCTACCTATGTAAAACGGGAACCCCTGCTAGTGACGGAACGAGGTCCTACAAAATAACAGGTAGAGTTCGACAAGTGTGCTACAGAGAGAAACGGAGAGTTCCTGCAGGTGGACAGGTTGATCTACAAATGTTTCTCACCAATAGCTAAGAGAAGTTTCACAGGCATCCAGTTGACTGCCTCCTAGTGGCAAATAAAGTGACTGCAGATCAATCATAAGAACATAAGAAATCAGAGTAGGAATTGACCATCCGGCCCATCGAGCCTGTTCTGCCAAGTGATGATCTGATGATGGGCTCATCTCCACCGACCTGCCTTTTCCCCATATCCCTCAATTCCCCAACTACGTAAAAATCTATCCAACCTTGTCTCAAATATATCCACTGAGGTCGCCTCCACTGCTTCAATAGGCAGCGAATTCCACAGATTCACCCCCCTCTGGGAAAAGCAGTTCCTCCTCATCTCCGTCCTAAATCTACTCCCCTGAATCCTGAGGCTGGTCTCCCCCACCAATGGGAACAACTTACCTACCTTTTATCAATGCCTTCCAGAATTTTTAATGTTTTTATAAAACCCCCTCTGTTTCTGAATTCCAGTGAGCATGATCCCAGGCAACTCAATCTCTCCTCATATCCTAACCCCTTCAACATGGCGAACCTCCTCTGCACCGCCTCCAAAGCCAGTACATCCTTTCTCAAGTGAGGAGACCAGGACTGCCCGCTGAACTCCGGATGTGGCCTCACCAGGACCTTGTACAGTTGCAGCAGAACCTTCCTGCTCTTAAATTCAATCCCTCCAGCAATGGAGGCCAACGTTCCATTTCCCTTCTTGATAACCTGTTGTACCTGCAAACCAGATTTTTGTGATTCACGCACTAGCACTCCCAAGTCCTTTTGCACGGCAGCATGCGGCAATCGCTTGTCATTTAAATAATAATCCGATCTTCCATTTTTCCAAAATGGATAACCTCACTCTTACCAACATTGTACTCCATCTGCCAGACCCTTGCCCATTCACTTAGCCTGTCTATATCTCCCTGCAGACTCTCCGTATCCTCAGCACAATTTGATTTTCATGTCATCAGCAAACTTAAATATGTTACACTCGGTCCCTTGCTCTGGATCGCTTATGTACACCATGAGCAGTTATGCACCAACCCTTGCTGTACCCCGCTCACCACCAATTGCCAACCATCATGGTTGATGGGTAGAGATCCTACAAACTGGGGTGTGGTATCTGCGATGTGAAGAATAAGTTTAGCAGGTTGGGGAAGTAATGAATCCGAACATGTTGATTGTAACAAATGACCTTTATGTGGCTGCAAGGGAAAGTCGCCACAGGGACACACACACACACACACACACACACACACACACACACACACACACATGCCAATCATGGATATGGATGGATTTAGTTTACAGTCAATCCAGTGGTAATAACCATCACTTTATTGCAACGTGCTTTAATAACGTGTGCACAAATAGTTATTTCTCTTCACCAAATTGGGGTCTTTTTGTATTAGTGAGAACTCAAACCTTTGACCACCCTCACCCCCCCACATACACATAAAATTTTCTCTTGCAAGATGACCATTCGGGCTCTAAAAGATGGAGATTCAGAGTACCTTCTGACAAGGTTGAGATCCAACTCCTTTCATACAAAAGACAAGTAGACCTCCTACAGTTGCAAGTCCTATTGATGACCGAGACCCTACAAACAGACGGGTGTTCAGTTCCAACAGATGGTCAAGTAGGGATTTCTCAGGTGCTTGAGTAGAGGTTTCATAGGTGAAAATACAGAGATTCTACAGGAATTGTCATCATGACTCAGGTCCTATTTAAGGCAGATAGATTTCCTACAAACGAGAGTACATTAGACTATATGAAGAGAAGTAGTATTCCGAAAGACAGGGTTGAGTAAAAAGTCAGTATACAGAAGGCAAATTGAAAATGTTGCTGAATGGTGCACCAACAACAACCTCGTACTCAATGTCACCAAAACCAAGGAGCTGATTTCAGGAAGGGAAAACCAGTACCATCGGGGGATCAGAGGTGGAGAGGGTGAGCAAATTTAAGTTCTTGGGAGTGACTATCTCAGAGGATCTTTCAGGGATTCAACACACAAATGGCATCGTGAAGAAAGCGCGTCAGCGTTTCTACTTCCTCAGAGGTTTGTGGAGGATTGGTTCAACATCAGAAACCCTGGCGAACTTCTGCAGAGGTGCGGTGGAAAGTGCGCTGATCGGCTGCATCATAGCCTGGTACGGGGACACCAATACCTCTAAGCAGAAAGTCCTGAAAAAGGTAGTGGGCACAGCCCAGGACATCACAGGCAAAACCCTCCCCACCATCGGGAACATCTTCAGGGAATGCTGCCACTGGAGAGCAGCAGCGATCATCAAGGATCCACCCCACCCAGCACACATTACATTTTTGTTGTTACCATCAGGAAAGAGGTCTAGAAGTCACAAGACTCACACCACCAGATTCAGGAACAGCTGCTCCCCACCCCCCCTCCCTCCACCATCAGACTCCTGAACAATAAACCCAATCAGGGACTTATTTAGGGTTTCTTACTTGTGCTTTTTACTGATTTTTTTTTCTCTCTGCCTGGCACAGTCAGTTTGTTTACATTTATTTATTTGTTTACATGTACCCACAGTGTACAGTTTTTTTTGCTCTAACAATTAGTGGTAATTCTGCCGGGCCTGAAGGAAAAAGAATTTCAGGGTTGTAAGTGATGTCAGGTATGTAGTCTAACAAAAAATGTAACATTTGAACTTTGATATGCTTGCAGATGTACATTTATAAATATAACACTGTTACAAGCCCAGAGGACACCAAAACCCAGCAGCAATAGATATTCACCAAGACAAATGGTTACTTAAACAAAAGTTGCTTTTAATTATCTTTAATCTTGAAAATAGAATCAAACTTCAACTTATCACTATTGACTTACTTAACCCCTTTCTAATTCTAAATGCACATGTATGTGTTAAGTTCAGAAAAGTTCTTCGATTCACAGTCCAATCTCACTTCTCATTTCTCCAAGTTCACTGGTTGCAGGCAATTCTTATACTGTGCACAGAATTTAACATGTATAAAGTTCACCAGGCTTTGGTGCTTGAAAGGTAAATGGTTACCGCTCAGGAAGGTTCTTGTCGGTTTTCAGAGGGAGATTTGTTGTTCCAGGACATCCACAATTGATGTACTTCCATCAGCCACTTCAGTGTCTTGCTGATGAAACCTGCCCCTTCGGGGTTCTCTAGATGATAACCTCTTTCTTTCAGGTCACCACAGAGTTCCTTTTTGCTTCTCTTATTCCAAGTGAAACATTAGACAGCCAGTCCTCTCCACAAGGGCTTTGACCTTCCAAATGGGGTTTTCCACAAGTTTGCCAGCTTGTCCTGTTCCAGTCCCAGCTGCTATTGCTGGCTAACACTGTAGAAGTGATCTGTGTGTGTGTGTGTGTGTGTGTGTGTGTGTGTGTGTGTGTGTGTGTGTGTGTGTGTGTGTGTGTGTGTGTGTGTGTGTGTGTGTGTGTGTTTCTCCCTCTCTCTCTCTCTCTCTCTCTCTCTCTCTCCTAGCTCTCTCTCACTGAGAGAAAGCCTGTTTGACTCTCTCTGCTTGAAAAACCATATGACCCTCTTAGAACAGCAAGCTCTCTTCCAGACAAATGGCGGCTTTGACAAGCTCTTTCGTCTGTTGCCTTTTTGTAAACAACAATCCATTAGTGAAGTCTCTTGGGCACTCTCCAAAGCTCTTGCAAAGGCTGTGGAGCCGATATGTCTAGCGTGGGGCCAAACTCCAATATTTCAAATAAAATCTGTTGTAAAGTGTTTTTATGTAACCTATTCTAACAAACCTTTCCCAATTTATCTACCAAAAATATATCTGTATACTCTATCACAACACAATCACTCACTAATCCAGCCACGTGAAAATAAATGACAATTTTCACATCCAGTCATCTTTCTAGAGAAGGAGGACTAACTGCTGCTGGCGCGCAGAGGGGCGAAAAAGAAGGGAGGCATGATTAGCGTAAGGGTGGCATGGTTATTGAAGCGACAGCACAGTTAGCATGTTGGTCGGTGGAACACCGTTACAGCGCTTGGGATCTGGGTTCGAATCCCGCACTCTCTGTACATTCTCCTCGTGACTTCATGGGTTTACTTCGTGGATCCGGAATCCTCTATCCATTTGAAATGCACCAATGATGTAGGTTAATTGGATGTCACGGGCTCATGTGATGAAATGGCCTGTTACCGTCTCAAAAAAACTGTCTAATTCATATGCAAAAATACTGAAGAAACAAAATTGCCCCAGATGTATTAAGGATAAGATTCCCCTTGTCCTCACCTATCACCCCACCAACCTCTGCATCCAACATATCATCCTCTGTAATTATCCACCACCAGACAGATGATCCCCCCTTTCCACCTTCCGCAAGGACCAGTCCATCCGTGTCTTCCCCATCCATTCCTCCCTTCTCATCCCCTTGGCACCTACCCCTGTGACCGCAGGAAATGCCACACACACCTACACCTCCTCCCTCACCACCATTCAGGGGGTGGGGGGGGCCCATTCAATGTTTTACTAAGTGAATCTGCAGAGGTTATCCACTGCATCCCACTGCTCCCGTTGCAGTGTTCTCCATGTCGGAGAGACTGGGAGATCATGTAATTGAGCATCTAAACTCTGTCAGACTCAATAGCACGGATCTCCCAGTGGCCACCCATTTAAAATTCCCGTCCCATTCCTTTGCTGGCCTGTCTGTCCTTGGTCTCCTATGCTGCCAGACCCACAAACTGGAGGAACGACACCTCATCTTCTGTCCAGGTGCCCTCCAACCGATGGCATTAACATCAATTTGCATTAAACATTCCTTCCCCTTCTTCTTCCCCTTTGCCTTTCCCCCAGCTCTCTCTCTCTCTCTCTCTCTCTCTCTCTCTTCTTTCACAGACCTAAATCAATTCCTCCACCCCCCCCCCTCTCTCCTAGACAGTTTCCAGCCTTTATTCAAATACCTTCCTGTTCTTTGCTTAGACCTTTAGCCCAAACCATCAGTAATGTATCTTTGCCTCCTATGGACGCAACCAGACCAGCCGAGTTCCTCCAGCATTTACTGTGTTTTTGCTACAATCACTGCAGACTTCTATGATTCACCACTTCTGTTTATTCAGGCACCTGCCTGGTTTTGACTCATGGCATGAAAAATGTTGGCTATATATCCTACTCCAAGAAATGTGTTATTACCTGCTATTCCCACCATCAGCCCCTTGGGGGCAGAGCTGCTCCACCAAGCCTGACCTCCTTCATTAAACTAGAGTTGGAGTTCACACCAACAAACCAAATAAATCACTTGGAAAAGTGGCTAAACCTTCGCTTGGAGGCAGCCAAGTCATCAGAACCTTTCCATTCCTATCTTTCTGTTTGTACATTGTATCTTTCCAACTGCAATTCGACTAGGAGGTGCAGTCTCCTGCCCTGTGAACACGTCCACCTCTTGGCCTCTTGGCTGTTGGCCTGTGCCCCTTCCCTGCCCCCTTCTTCCCTCCTCCCACAACATTTTCATTCGGGCCCTGCCCTGCATAATTAGTAGCACCTCTCTTCTCTGGGTGGAAATGATGGAACCCGGTGTAAACAAAGGCAGAGCAGTTTAATGAACATTGAAAAAAAGAACTCGACCCTCCATTCACCACTTAAACAGGCAAACACCAACTCACTCAAGTCCCTCTCCGAAAGCTGAGGGCCTCTCTGGAGAGAAATAATGTTTATTTTTTCCAGGAGCAGATCAGGAGGCATGAGGAAGAACACTTAAAGGCTGTTAATCCCTGATCACCTCAGTTCTGGTGCTCAGAATGGACTCCAGATGAGATGACCCAGCCCACACATCTGACAACTGACATCTGACTAAACACATAAACAGTTAACAAATCAGATGAAGTCAAGGGGTCTGGAGCAGACACAATTACGGAGAAGAGGTAACTTGCTTGAATATTTATTTATTTGTCTCCATCTATTCTTTTAGCAGAACCTGTAACAGTTTATCAGAGGGCGTGTGTTTGGTTACATTTCCACCGTGTTTCCCCTCCCTCTCCCCTTGCTCGAGGAGGGAGGAGAGCATCGGGTGTCATATTTGGCCAAAGCAAATATCTTTTAGTGTAGGATTTACTGGATTTAGGCTGACCCGTTCCTTGCAGTTCTTCAAGTAGTGAAGTACAAGTACTAGGATGCACGTCACAGTTGAACGTCGCGGGGTTGGGTGATGACGGCGGAGCATTATTACCGGGCTCCAAGGTTTAGTAGCCCAGGAGGAAGATGGATCTTCTCTGCCTCTTCTTTCTGGGACCGTAAGGATTCTTTGTGTCCATTTTGTGTTCTTTGCCTTTCTTTTTCTTTTCCCGGTCTCACTTCTGCAACATTGCAGACAGATTTCCAGTCTAACAACTGGGGAAGCCGCAGAATGTTTTAATAGTTTCACTTTCATACAAGTTCTTCCTTTTGTACAGTGCTGTTCTAGAATTAAAACAGGCAATAGAATTAATCACGGCATTGCATCCATCTAATCTATACTGGTCCTTGTGAATGTATGTTCAGATTAGTAACGCAGGGCCTAAATTCCAGAACTCTCTCCTACCTGGCACCCTCCTCATCTCGTTTTATGACATGATCGTCAGAGAGGGATCGAGATGTAGAACTTCCTGGTCCGTGTTCTCTATCCCATCTTTTTCAGTTTTTTCCAGCTCATGCAGGGACACGAGAAGGTTAGAAGTTGGCTTGCTGGGTTGAGAGAAATGAGAGAGGACAAAGCTCACGTTACACTCAACTCTCACACACTTACCCAAGTGCAGTACACCTCACGAGGAAAGAATTCCTGTTGGCATCAGCTAGCCCATTGGTTTTCAAACTGCCCCCTAACTCACATTCCACCTTGACTGAGATGAAAAGTCAATGTAATTCAGACACACAGCAAAATCAAACAAGTGGAACACACACCCTTATAGAAATATATTGGGCGAGCTCAGTGGTTTTCAAACTGTTCCTCTAAACTCACATACCACTTTAAGTAATCCCTATGCCATCAGGGCTCTGTGATTAGTAAGGGATTGCTTAAGGTGGGATGTGGGTGGGAAGGGAAGGTTGAGAATCACTGCTCTAGACCCAATTGTTACTGAAATATTTTGCTTGAGAAAAATTGTCATTGGCCCATTTCCTTTGGAGTTGTGAAACCGTGCACATAACGAGTCAATCAGGGACGATTAAAACAGTGGGTTTCAAACTTTTTTTTTCCATCCACATCCCACCTTAAGCAATCCTTTACTAATCACAGAGCACCAGTGGCATAGGGATTACTTAAAGTGGGATGTGAGTGGAAGTAAAAAGGTTGAGAACCACTGGGTTACTCACCTGTCAGTGTTGTCTAATGGTTTTGCTTCACCAGGAGTTCTGATGTTTAAGCAGAGGAGGGCAATAAGACCATCTTGATATTCTGATCTGGAAATGAGTACGGTGTAGAAATAATCACAGGAGCGAAACGCGAAAGTCTGCTGACGCTGCAATTGTAGTAAAAACACAGAAATGCTGGAGGAACTCAGCAGGTCGTGCAGCGCCCATCGGAGGTAAAGATGTAGAAGCGACTCAGGCCCGAAACTTTGATAACTTCTCTGGGCATTGTGTGACCTGCCGAGTTCCTCCAGCATTTTTGGGGTCTTACTTGAAATAATCAGTGTTTGTTACTGCCTGATGCGTTTTGAAAAAGAATCATGAAGTGGAGCGAGTGTGTGGTCCGAACAACCGAGAAATACATCCCTTGACATCCAACTCTTTTGGAGCCGCTCTGCAGGACTCTGCTCACTTTCACCCAGTAACCCGCCAAAGGGCAGCAGGTTTGTACCAACTGTTCCCTTCCAAGTCAAAAATTATCCTGGTGTGAAGTTTTATAAGCTTGACTCGGCAGGGGCAATGGTAAGATTTTAGTCATTGCCATCGGAACCACAAAGTTAAAGTCCAGCAAGGCTCACTTCCAGGAAAGGAGAGAGATAAGTCCAACAAGCACCAAGAATTGTCCTCTCCTCTTCATCTGAGGGTTCACAGAAGCACCCCCAAAATACACAAACCTGAAACACCCACAGGTTCTATCCATTCAAACAAGAGAGAAGCGGAAGGAACCTACCCAGTTTGGTCTGGAGAGCCGGACTAGAGGATTATTTTCTGTCCAATAATCTTGCAAGGAGGATTTGCTTCCCTGCAGGTCTCCACTGACTCTGATGCTGTATGCTGGCTTTTGAGAGCCTAATATCTGAAAAGGGGGAGTAATCTGACTCCAACATCAGTAACCTCATTGGCTTTTCCTCTTGCCAAACAATTATGTACAACTTGTTCTTGAAAGAACAACAAAAACGATTTTAAGGTACACCGGTCATTTTAATTCCGTGTTATCTCATCCATCATTTAGGTTGTGATTTTTCTCTGCTTCAGCAATGCTAGAGCAAGGGAGAGTAGGTGGGGATGGGACAAGATGCAAGGAAGATGATGGGATGAATGACAAATGGAACTAGCTAGACCTTGTGAGAAGTTTGAGGAGATTCGGTACATCACTGAAGACTCTCGAAAACTTCTGCGAGTATACTGTGGAGAGCAATCTGCCTGGTTGCATCACTGTCCGGTACAGAGGTGCCAATGTTCAGGACAGGAAAGATCTCCGGAGGGTTGTTAACTCAGCCTGAAGCTTCAAGGCCCACCAGTCTTCACTCCATCGAGGACATCTACATGAGGCAGCAGCCTCTATCTTCAAGGATCCCCCACCACCCAGGCCAGGCCCTCTTCAGTTTGCTACCATCAGGAAGGATGTACGGGGGCCTGAAGACGAGCACAAGGACAGCTTCTTCCCCTCCGCCATCAGATTCCTGAGTGACCAATGAACCACAGTTGGCGCCTCACTTTGACTTCTCATGCACTATTTTTATTTATTTTTGGAAGGTGATTTATCTAAATGTTTGCCCTCCTCCGACGCTGCAGCAAAACAACAAATTTCGTGACTTGTTCTGATTCTGATTCTACAATGGTGGGGCAGAAGGAGGGTGAGAGAGGAGGGGAATCAAAGAGAGAACAGTAGAGATGAGAAGCTAAACTTAGGCTCAAAGAAACATTTAAAGTTGTGAAATTCATTGAATTGGACGCATGTCACCACTATTTAGAACATGTTGAATGGGGATTGTGGGATGAGCAAAAGAGCAAAATATTCCTTACTATTTTGGGCCATACAGATCCCAAACTAAGCACCAAGATGATCGTTGACTTGGTCTCACACAGAACTCCCAGTGGGCTTTTGGTGAGTTTTGTGTCAGAGCAAGGAAGAAGGAAGGACTCTTGCTTTTAGCTTTTATTATGTTGAAGTGCTCGTGATTTGGAGATGAGGCCCTCCCAGATCAGTTTGTCTGTGGTCTCTTGGAAGACTGTTATCACACACATTCTATTGTCACAAAAGTCAGCCTGTGATATTGGAACCTATTGTTCGGATACCAAGGAGTTAATGTACCATTTGACCCTAGGAGAGGTTCTCGTTCTCCATCGACATGGCACCAGGAGGTAACGTGCGTGACAGAGTTAGAAGCGCTGCTCGCCAGCAAATGTAGGTTCCTCAGAAGCCCCTTTCCACTGGTGGTGGAAACTGTGATCACAAGATCACAAGACAAAGGAGCAGACGCAGGCCATTAGGCCCATCGAGTTTGTTCCGTAAATTTACACTAAGCTACTCTGCACTAGTTCCAATTTCCGGCCTTTTCCCCATATCCCTTGATGCCCTCACTAATGTCTATTTCTTGTTTAAATACTCCCTGTGATCTGGCTTCCACTGCTGTGTGCGGCAGCGAGTTCCACAGATCCCCAACCCTCTGGCTAAAGAAGTTCTTCCTAATCTCTGTTTTATATGGATAACTTCTAATTTTCACTATGACCCCTTGTCCTCGATTCACCCACCAAGGGAAACATCTTACCCACATCCACCCTACCTAAACCTTTCAAAATACGAAAAGCCTTATGAGATCTCCTCTCATTCTATGCTCCAACGAATACAACCCAAGAGCTGCCAAATGCTCCTCGTACATTAGCCCTTGCATTCCGAGAATCATCCCAGTAAATCTCCTCTGCACCCTCTCCAACAACATTACATCCTTTCTAAGATAGGGGGCCCAAAACGTCACACAATACTCCAAATGAGGCCTCACCAGTGCCCCATAGAGCCTCATTAACACCTCTTTACTCTTGTACACTTTTCCTCTTGAAATGAAGGCCAACATAGCATTCGATTTCTTCACTACGGTCAAGGTTTCCTTGCACGAGGACACCCAGGTCTTTGCAGATCCAAGGTCTGAATTTTCACTCCATCCAAATAGTATTCTGCCTGTTTGTTTCCACTGCCAAAATGTACAACTGTACATTTCTCTATGTTAAATCTCATCTGCCATAATTTTGCCCAGTCTCCTAATCTGCCTATATCCTTCAGCGAATTTTTGGTTTCTATTACAATTCCTACTCCGCCACCTATCTTGGTGTCATCCACAAATCTGGTCACAAAACCATTCATACCACAATCCAAATCCTTAATATAAATTGTAAACAACAGTGGCCCCAAGACTGACCCCTGTGGAGCACCACTAGTTACAGGCAGCCATCCTGAATGGGAACCCTTAATTTCAACCCTATCCTTCCTGTCTATATATAATCTATCCAGTTTAATAACTTCCCTGTAATTCCATGGACCCTTTAGATTTCATGGAGGAGAGTGCCACAGCGGTAGAAGGATCTGTCCTTGTGCCGCTGAGTGCTCATCCCCATGTTGTAAACCATGGTGATAGTTGAAGGCTGTTATGTAAATCGATCTCCTCTTTTATTCTATCTTTTTCTTTCTTTTCTTTGGGGTAGTCTAGAGGGAGGTTGGGAAGGGTGGGTGGGTTAGGGTTGGGGGGGTGGGGTATTATATGGGATAAACTATCATGTATTTACTTATGATCTTATTGTATGACCTATTTTGATTAATAAATAACATTTTCAAAAAAAAAGGTTATTAATTATCCCCCCATCTGCATTGGGAAGGGTTGTGGCTGTCATGTGACAGCACTGCAAATAAAATCCTTCCCTCCCTAAACTGAGTTGTTGCCTTTGAGACCTACCAAGAGAAAATTCAATGATCTGACATTCAAAACCCTCTCCTGGAGGCTGATAGATCATAGTGGGTGGTATTCTGGACAGACGGATAGAGATCCTATATTCAGGGACGTGGTAACCTGTGAGGTGGATGGACGAGGAGCTTACCAAATGTGGGAACGTTTAGCTGAATCCTGCACCATCCATTGGAAACAACATCAGTGAAATGGAGGCTGCAGTGGTCAACGGTGAATTGAACTGAGAGCTGTGGATGAGAAGGATCCTTGGCAACGATGATGTTTCAGACTGAGAGGCAGCTTCAAGAACATCTCGTCTTTCCTTTCCCAATGAAATAATTTTATTCGATAAAGATCATCAGAACCAATCAACAGCTTGGACTTTAGTATCTTGTTCATTCACAGTGAAATTTCAACATCGGTAATTGTACAGCTGAGAGGAGGCCTGTAAGTCATGCATCTTTGAGAAGGATCATTGTGGACTCGAGTCTTACATTTACAAATCAATCAAGATGAGTCTGGACTTACTGGGATCTGTTTGGAAACCTCAATCCTACTGATTATTCCTGGAGCATATGCTCATGCCCAACCATGGTCATGGATGGATTGAGCTTACACTTAATTCAGTGGTAATAACCATCACTTTATTGTAATGTGTATTAATAACGTGTGCACAAATAAAGCTTTATCTCTTCACCAAATTGGTGTCTTTTTGTATCAGTGAGAACTCAAACCTTTGACCTCCCTCCCACACATAAAATCTTCTCTTGCAAGATGACCATTTGGGCTCTAAAAGTTGGAGATTTAGAGATTCAGAGTACCTTCCGACAAGGTTGAGATCCAACTGCTTTCATGCAAAAGACAAGTAGAGCTCCTACAGTTGCAAGTCCTATTGATGACTGAGACCCTTACAAACAGACGGGTGTTCAGTTCCAACAGATGGTCAAGTTGGGATTTCTCAGGTACTTGAGTAGAGGTTTCATAGGTGGAAATACAGAGATTCTACAGGAATCGTCATCATGACTAAGGACCTGTTTAAGGCAGATAGATTTCCTACAAGCGGGAATACATTGGACTATACGAGGACAGGTATTACACTCAAAGATGGGAGTGTAGAGCTCTCTTGGATGAGCGGGTTGGGGGAGGGGGAGCAGTTCTTGTAGAGGTGAATAGAAGACAGACAGAGTTCTTCCTCAATTGGACAGGAAGTGGTCTAGCAGAAACCAGAGAAGTTGATGTTAATGCCATCCTGTCGTAGAGTGCCCAGACGGAATATTAGGTGTTGCTCCTCCAATTTACAGGTGGCCTTCGGTTTGACAGTGGATGATGCCGCGGATGGATATGTCTGCATGGGAGTGGGGCACAGAATTAAAATGGTCGGCCATGGGGAGATCCCCGACACTGATGCGGACAGAGCGAAGGTGCTCAGCAAAGCGATCTCCCAGTCTGCGACCAGTCTCTCCGATGTAGAGAGGGCCATGACGCGAGCACCGAATGCAGTAGATGACCCCTGTGGCTACACAAGTGAAGCGTTGCTTGAAAGGGCTTGTTTGAGGCCCCAAAATTGTGGTAAGGGAAGAGGTGCCACTTCTTGCAGTCACAGGGTAATATGAAGGGATGAGTGGACGAGGAACTCACAGAGGGAGCGGTCTCTCCGGAAGGCGGAGAGGGGAGGAGAGGGGAAGATGTTTCTGGTGCTGGGATCAGGTCCAGAATCCTGCCAAGAGGTGGGATCATGCGGTCATGTCATGAGATCATGTCAAGACGCGTCCGGAAGATGGAGAGGGGAGGAGAGGGGAAAACGAGTCTGGTAGTGGGATCATGTCGGAAATTGTGGAGGATAATGTGTTGGATACAGAGGCTGGTGGGGTGGTAGGGGAGGACAAGGGTGATCCTGTCCTTGATAGAAGTACATTTTCATTCAAAAATGGCCAATGCACTGTTTAGAAGAGCAGGAGAGATCTCAAAATTATTGCCCAGAAACTGCATCACTAAAACTGGATATTTTTTTTCCTGGGGGAATTCTAGTAAATTTCTGTGGTGGAAAGTGTGCTGATCATGGTCTGATATGGGGACACTAGTGCCCCTGACTGTAAAGCCCTTCAAAAGGTAGTGGACATAGCCCAGGGCATCACAGGTAAAACCTTCCCCATCATCGAGAACATCTACAGGGAACGCTGCCATCAGAGAGCAGCAGAGATCATCAAGGATCCACCCCACCCAGCACCCGCTCTGTTCTCGCTGCTGCCACCAGGAAAGAGGTATCGGGGCCACAAAACTCACACCCCCAGGTTCAGGAACAGCTGCTCCCCCTCCACCATCAGACTCAACAACAAACTCAATCAGGGACTCATTTAAAGACACTCACGTGCACTTTATTGATTTTTTTTCTTATCTCTGTCCAGTTTGTTTACATTTCTTTCTTTGTTTATATGTGTACATGGTGTACAGTTTTTTCTGGCACCACCAGTAAGCGGTAATTCTGCCTGACTCACAGGAAAAAGAATCTCAGGTTTGTATGTGATGTCACGTATGTACTCCGATGATAAATCTGAAAGCTGAAATCTGATATTGCTATGATTCAACCAGCTTCTTCAATGGATGCTTTCAAATTGAAACACCCTGGTAGCCCCCTCCCCACCCACCCCCGGGACCTGGGTGCGATAACTGGGTTGTGGGTGCAGGACGCATCTTTCAAATCGCCAACCCGGCGATTTAAGGGGGATCCCGTCCCCATGATATGATGCAATGAGTGACGGGTCTCGCAGTCAGTTCCCTCTCTGTTATAAATGCCCCCACCCTCCCATCTGTCGCCCCCCCCCCCAACCCCCCGCCCTAGTGATATGCCGGTGGGTTCCAGCGGGGTAAGGAAGATTGACATTGCTCCCGCACTCCTGCATTGAGGTGTCGCCGCGACCCGGAGTGACACGATGAGGCAGCAACCCCCCCTTCCATTCACATCAGCGATACATTACGACCCCTCCCCCCCGAATACAGTAGCAACCACTTCCCCCCCCACCCCCGTTCACTTTAGCCAAGGGTCTCCCTGTGACGTATGCATGCAAGCGCTGACGACATCAGAGTAACCGTGTCGGCCATTTTCCTCTTTCAAATTGCCGGAGGAGGGCACCCGTGTACGTTTTACTGGGTCCCCTGACCCCCCTCTGAGGTCGGTCTGGGACCCAGTTGGGTGTTGACCCAGTTGGACCCTTTCAAAGAGCCAACAGAGCAAATTGCCCGGTTAACTCCATTTTGCGACAGTTCAGTGATCATAGCTTCACTATCCGTGGCCTGTGTCCTGCTTTAGGTTGTGTGAAAGGTCTTACTTGTAATTGTACTTTCATCTTAAACATGAAAAAGGTCCAGGCAAAAAGATTAAACTTTATTAAACAAAAATTCTTAATGAGAAATATAAAAATGTACACCAAACTCATTATGCACATTATTGCACACAAACTGGTATTTAAGTTATTCATTAATTTAAGGTTTCTTCTGTTTCAAGTATTCAAGTGAAAGTATTTAGTGCATTTCTTTGAAATTGTAGGAAATAAAAAAATTACCTTGCCTCTTTCCAAAACAATCAGGGGACCGTCACAGCCCATAGTGGACCGATAATCGTCCCAGATCACCCAACGGTCACTCGCCTGGAGTATCTGAGCACCCTGTTTGGTGACTAGCCAAAGATGCTCTGAGTTGGATGTGGCATCCACCACAGAACTGGATGGGCTGCGGGTGGTCCCTCAATGAATGGGCCCCAGTTCTGCTTTCACTGCAGCTGAGAACCTGCTCTTCTTGGTGTTCATCAGTGTTATACCAATTACATAGTGCACATACAAATAGATAGTAATTCTATGTCTAGATACATTTGTACAAATACATATTTGCATATTAAATAGATTATGCTTGTACAATCTACAATATATATATGTATACGGATAAATATATTCCTATTCAAACATATATGTATGCAGATTTACATCTATGTACACACATGCACTAACTTATCTAGATACCATAAAAAATTACAAATTTCTCATTCAATCATCTGACCAACTTAGAGGAGGACAGACCGATACCAAGAAATGTGTCATCACCTGCTATTCCCACCATCAGCCCCTTGGGGGCAGAGCTGCTCCACCAAGCTAAGAACAACCTGATCTCCTTCATTAAAATGAGAGTTGGAGTTCACACCAACAAACCAAATAAATCAATTGGATTTAAAGTGGCAAAGCCTTCACATGGAGGCAGCCAAGCCGTCAGAACCTTTCATTCCTATTCCTATCTTTCTATTTGTACATTGTAACTTTCCAACTGCAATTAGACTAGAAGGTGCAGTCTCCTGCCCTGTCCACCTCTTGGCTATTGGCCTGTGCCCCTTCCCTGCCCCCTTCTTCCCTCCTCCCACAGCATTTTCATTCGGGCTCTGCACTGCCTAATTAGCAGCACCTCTTGTCTCTGGGTGGAAATGATGGAACCCGGTGTAAACAAAGGCAGAGAAGTTTAATGAACATTGAAAAAAGAACTCGACCCTCCATTCACCAACGCCAACCCACTCAAGTCCCTCGCTGAAAGCCGTGGTTGATAACAAATGAACCCAGGGCCTCTCTGGAGAGAAATAATGTTTATTTTTTTCCAGGAGCAGATCGGGAGGCATGAGGGAGAACACTTAAAGGCTGATAATCCCTGATCATCTCAGTTCTGGTGCTCAGAATGGGCTCCAGATGAGATGACCCAGCCCACACATCTGACAACTTCCAAGGACTAAACACATAAACAGTTAACAAATCAGATGAAGTCAAGGGGTCTGGAGCAGACACAATTACGGAGAATGGGTAACTTGCTTGAATATTTATTTATTTGTCTCCATCTACTCTTTTGGCAGAACCTGTAACAGTTTATCATTTCCGCTGTGTTTCCCCTCCCTCTCCCCTTGCCCGAGGAGGGAGGAGAGCATCGGGTGTCGTATTTGGCCAAAGCAAAGATCTTTTAGTGTGGGGTTTACTGGATTTAGGCTGACCCGTTCCTTGCCTTTCCTGAGGCCCCAGTTCTTCAGGAAGTGAAGTGCAAGTACCAGGATGCACGTCACGGTTGAATGTCGCAGGGTGGGGTGGTGATGGCGGAGCGTCATTACTGGACTCTCCTGGTGGTATAGCCCGGGAAGAAGATGGATCTTCGCCGCCGCCTCTTGCCGTAGCTGTGAGGGTCCGCTGTGTTCTTGGGGGCAGTGCCATCTTTGCCCTTGTTTGCTGCCATCTGGTACAGCCAATTGGCCAGGTTGTGAGTCTGGCAGGTGGTGAGCGTGCAGCCCCAGGAGCCATGCCGATGGCTATTATGCTGCCTCACGCCGTGTGGGAACCTCTTCACCCTGCTGTGTAGCACAGTGCTGGAATGAAAACAGGCAGCAGAATTAATCACGGCCACTCCATCCATCTAATCTGTGCTGGCCCTTTCATGCAGGTGGCCCAGAGCCTAAACTCCAGAACTCATTCCTATCTCTCGACGCCCTCCTGATTTTGCTCGGTTTTAGCTCAATAATTTGCCTTTTTTAAGAATAATTTCAGCTCCATCCACAGATCTTTATCATTAGTCACCTTCAACTTTAGAAAATTCCTGTTGAATGTTCTCCCGCTGTTCATTCAAGAAAGATGTCCTAGATCTTAGCCACTTGCTGTGTAAAGCCAACTAATTTCCCCTCTGGATATTTAAAAAATGCACTTAAAGGTGTGTTCTCTCATTCTCTCTCCATTGCTAACAACCCATTTCCTTCTCATCCCTCATCCATCATTCGTCTCCACTTCATTTGTCCTTCTCCGTCTTATGTCACTTCTTCATCCGTCTCTCTTCCTTTATAATGTCTTTCTCTCTTTCTATCTCCCTCTCTCTCCCCCTCTCAGCCTCCACCTGAAATTAATACCCCACCACATCAGGGAAATGCAGTACAGAATACCTGTTCCCACTGGAACATTGGCAATGCTGTTTAGTCCACCCACCTCACTGCCCAGAAAGTGATAACCTCTCTGTGACAGTGGCACCAGATTGTTTCATCGTACCCCAGCTGTTCATTGAGGTGTGTGAACATTCGATACCTGCTTTCCACATCCCTGTCTCGCTTCACGTCATTATCGTCAGGGAGGGTGCGAGATTGTGGAGCTCCCAGGTCCTGGTTCTCCATGCCATCTTCCTCACTTTTTGCCAGCTCACGCAGGTGCACGAGGAGTTTAGAAGTTGGCTCGCTGGGTTGAGAGAAATGAGAGAGGACAAGGCTCACGTTACACTCAACTCTCACACACTTACCCAAGTGCACGAGGTAAAAAGGGGGTATCAGGTAGCCCAATATTAATATATAATGGTGTGTCCAATTAGTTTGATTTTGTGTCTGTTTACATTGAATGGCTTTTCACCTCAATTTTAACCCAACCTGAACCATTGTTTTCCTAATCTATGTTGTTTCATAGAACTTTACTGATTTATCTGATCTGTGGTCCTCATCTGCCCCTTTGTTGGTAGATTTCTACATTGACATGCCTAAGATATCACCTTGATGGTATGACAAATTTCACATTGTTGCTGCTGGGAAATGAAGAGGATTAGAAGTACGTTTGCTCACCTTTTGGGGTCATCTACCTCCTGCATGTTGCTGGGCGTTACAACGTTGAAGCAGAAGAGGGCAACAAGAGCAAGAATCATCATCTTGATGTTCTGATCTGAAAATGCAGAGGTAGCAGAATTAATCACAGTGTGGCTCCTTGCTCCCGTGGACACCCTCCACGATTATTGCTGCACCTCCCCATGCCCAGCCCCTGGGTCTTGTTAAAAGTGGAGGTCAAGTCTTAGGGAACTTACTCATCTCATTACATCGAAAGCCCCTCCTGAGTTAGAGAGGGGCAACGACTGAAAATGCGAGAAATTAATTTAAATTGAATTTTTAAATTTTATTCACAGCAGGGTATTTGAACACATGCTGCCCAATTGCACCCAAATTAACCCTACATTTTGGAAGACGGGAGGAAACCGGAACACCCGGAGGAAACCCATACAGGCGCGGGGAGAGCGTGCAAACTCCTCACAGGCAACGCCTGTAGCCTGAAGCAAGTTCAAGTTTATTGTCATCTGATTGCGCAAGTACAACTCGACGAAACAGAGCTCTCCAATCCTCAGTGCAAAACATGCAGACACACAACCAGATGTAACCATACAGACAAATATTCATAAATAAAAATAAATAAATATTGTTTAATAAATAGTAGAGTCTTGGAGGCTTTGTATGAACAGTTAAACTCCTTCAGGATTGGGAAAATGTTGCGAATTAAATAAATGGTTTAATTTGCAGGAAATAATGAACACCAGAAAAAGGTCTCCTTGGGCCCTCACACCATTCAATATCTCCATGTCTGATCTGCCCCAGTCCTCATCTCTTCTCTGCCAGTTGCCCATTGCTCTCAGTTCCTTGATCTTTCTATAAAGTATCTATTTGCTCATTAACTACAGCCTCCACAATCCTCCAGGGAAGAGAATTTCAGATTCACCATCCTTTGGGAGAAGAGATACCTCCACTTTCGAGATTGACCCTTTAATCTTGCAACCAGGTGAGCGGTGTTACCGGAGCTCACCAGAACACCGCTCGGGGCCACTATGGAACCTCGTGGGGCCACTACAGCACCTCACGGGGCCACTCCAGCACTTCCTAGGGCCACCATGGCACCTTGTGGGGCCACTACAGCACCTCACAGGGCCTTTCTGGCACCTCATGGGGACACTCTAGTCACCTCCTTGTCACCCTTTTTGGTGACCTCTGGCTCCTAAACAATTAGCGCTGCACTCCCGCTTGTAACTAATCTTCATTTCAGATTCTCTCACTAGTGGAAAAACATCTCGATGTCTGCCCTGTTGTTGATCTGCGGATCTGCTGTTAGGTCTCTGACCCAGGGATGATGAAGGAACTGTGCTTTTATCTCCAAGCCATGATGCAGTGCAGCTTGGAGAACAACTTCCAGTTGTTCTTATGGTTTTGCTGACCTTGTTCTTCAGCCTGGTGGAGATTGTGTGGGGTGAAACCATTGTAATATTACATTTAATCAATGTTTGTTTATTTAAAAGTTTATAATTACATGTATGGAAATTTTTGGAATAAGGGATTGTGGGTTTGGAAGGTGAGTTGCTACACTGCATCGTATCAGTGGTGGGGTGAGTAAGTGGTTGTGGTTGGGGGTGCCTATATAGCAGGTCTCCATGTACTGGATAGTGTTCTGGAGAGTTGTTGAAGCTGCTCTCATCTAGGCAGGTGGAGACTTTCCATCTGACTCTTCACTTGAGCCCAAGTAGACAGAGGACAGGCATTGTGGAGACACACAGAAGACTAGAGATGCTGGGATCTGAAGCTAAACATAATCTGCTGAAGGAATTTAGTGGGCCGAGAAGTAGGAGAAAGAGAATGAGATGAAACCCTTTACCAGGACCCTCTATCTCCTGCATTGTATCGGCTGTGCTGAAAACGACCAAAGGCCTCAGATGTGGCACTCTTTGTTGGTCCCAGGGAGGTGCACGGAAAGGCTCATTTCCAACCTGCGAGCAGAAGGCAGGACATTGAATGACTTGAGCTGAGGTAGGCACCATACACGGACACTCCATTGGAAGAGGTCAGCGCTGGAAATCCACACCTTTTCTGTGGGGAGGCACGGTTACCGTGACATTGTTACAGCGCCAGCGATCGGGACAGGAGTTCCAATCCCGCGCTGTCTGGAAGGAGTTTGTACATTCTCCCTGTGTCGGTGTGGGTCTTCTCCAAGTGCTCCGGTTTCCTCCCACCGTTCAAACCAGGGATTGAAGGTGTAATTGGACGGCACAGGTTTGTGGGCCGAAAGAGCCTGTTACCTTGCTGTATGCCTCAATTTAAATTTTTTAATTCCCCAATAAAACTGGACCCAGGACCCATAAGAATTTTTTTTTTAAATTAGGATACATTAATTCAGTCAGATTTTCTGAGTGCAGCCAGCTAAATAGAGCCTTTGTTCACATCCAAAATCTATAGGGAAATCTATGTAGAACATTAGGGTCCAACCCCTAATGCCTAAAGATGACAAGCTTTGTGGAGCTGTTTTCAATTTCTGGTGGATCCTGTATTTTGCGAACCTTTGGATGACATTCCCAGGACTGGAACATTTTCTGCTTTCAATTGTTTTTATACACGGGGTCGGCCACAAGTACTTCCGGGTCACAACCAACAAGTGGACAAAACAGAGCAGGGTCTCTCCGATAACTTCCTATCAGACATACCCAAGGTAGAGGACAAAGCAGACTACATGTAGAATAAAGCTTGCTTTATCGTGTATCGTCACACACTCCCAGGTCAGGAATAGCTTGGGCTAGCAGCTATCTTGATGCTGACCTAAGAGATGGAGAGCATGGCTTTTTTTTTAATGTACAGCACGGTGCGGTAAAAGGCCATTTTGGCCTGTGAGCCCATGCTGCCCAATTTATACCCAATTAACGTAACCCCCCCCGATACGTTTCGAAGGGTGGGAGGAAACTGGAGCTCCTGGGGAAAACCCACGCAGACACAGGGAGAATGTACAAACTCCTTACAGACAGGGTGGGATTTGAAGCCCATTCCCGATTGCTGGCACTGTAAAGACGTTGCGTTAACTGCTACACTAACCACTCCGCCCTTAGAACTAGTAACGGTTCTTCTACATTATTTCCATCAAACACTCACAGGATAGAGATGGGATGGATCAAACACCATGAATCTGTACTATCCCAGAATATGGTTTGGATGTCCTGCAGAACACCTACTCCCACCCCTCAGGATCAGCTTCATCCTCTGTCCAGCCCTCCACCGAAACAGTCTCCCAAACCCCTTCTCCTCAGCTCACTGGGCACCGGTCCTGCAGAAGCTTCCTGGAAACTGCTTTGGAAACTCAGACAGATTAATGTTTATCCAGGCCTGCGGTGCTCTAACCCAATGGGTTATGTAAAACTGGACTCGATCCAGGTGGGTCAAAGTTCAATCGTGCAACAAATGACTGCATGTGTACATGTAGCTCAGAGCTGTCAATATCTCAAATGATCAGTCTCTTCCCCAGTGGGGCATTTCCTGTGAACTGGGGATTTATCTCCAGGTGGCAATCACCCAGACGGTAGCTCATGCCATGCAATGGGCTCAGAGCTATTCAACCCTGGAGTAGGGGAATTATCACAACCAGCTCCTGTGTGGCAGTGGCCGAGGATGTCAAGTGTGAGATGGCAGTGGCATTTCCAACAGCTAACGCTGGCCAACTCAATGGCTACGAATAGGATTTCCTAACTGGAAGCCAAGTTGCAAATGTGTGGTCAGGAAGAGATCCAGACCATACCACACTATGTAGAACATAGAACATTTCAGCACAGTGCAGGCGCTTCACCCCTCGATGTTGTGCCTGCCTATATATTCAAACCAAAAAATAAAAATACACCCTTCTTATCTATTTTACTTTCATCCATGTGCTTGTCTAAAAGCCCCTTAAATGCCCCCAATGTTTCAGCCTCCACCACCATCCCTGGCAAGCTATTCCAGGCACCCACAACTCTCTGTGTAAAAAACGTACTCCTGATGTCTCCCCTAAACTTTGCTCCCTTCACTTTGTGCAGATGTCTCCTGGTGTTTGCTTTTCCTGCCCTGGGAAAAAGCGCTGGCCATCCACCTTATCTCTGCCTCTCAGAATCTTGTAGACCTCTATCAAGTCTCCTCTCATCCTTCTTCGCTCCAAAGAGAAAAGTCCCAGCTCTGCTAGCCTTGCCTCATAGGACTTATTTTCCAATCCAGACGAAGTCCTGGTAAATGTCTTCTGCACCCACTGCAGAGGTTCCACATCCTTCCTATAATGCAGTGAACAGAACCGAACACAATAATCTAGGTATGGTCTCACCAGAGATTTGTAGAGCTGCAACATGACCTCTTGACTCTTGAACTCAATCCCTCTATTAATGAAGTCCAGCATCCCATAAGCCTTCTTACCTATTCTATCCACCTGAACAGGAACCTTGAGAGATGTATGGATTTGAATCCCAAGATCCCTCCGTTCCTCCACACTGTTAAATATCTGACCGTTAACTCTGTATTCAGCCTTCTAGTTTGGCCCTATTGAAATATCTAAAACTTTGCTGATTTCTGTTCCTTTTGGACCCAACCATTCCAACGGGTTCATGGCTGGGCAAACAATCCCCATTCTCCGCAAACCTAAACTCGTCCAAAATGCGGCTGCGTGCGTCCTTTCCGACACCAGGTCTCATTCCACACACCTTTAACCTCAAGTGCACTTCAGTTCCTGGTTTTTAGAGTCCCCATGGGCTCACCCCAAAATCTGTGATCACCCCCGCCCTCCACTCCAATCCCATGAACTCTGCACATCTCCAGGACTGATCCCTTGACCAATCCCGAGTTTAATTGCTCCACCATGGCCAACAATAATCCTGGGTTTTGCAAGATCCTCAACCTCTCCTAATCCCATCAGGCATTCCTTAAAAACAAGTACATTAACCAAGCTTTATGGTTGCTTGCTTTCATACTGTTCAACAGAGCCACACAACACAGAATAGGCTCTTCACCCCAACACACCTCAACTTCACCCCAACTCATTCTGTGCATTCTGGGTGAGTGTCATTTGCTTGCATTCTTCTCAACCTTTCCTATCCATATATCAGCCCAAATGCCTTTTGAAGGTTAGAATTGTGTTGCTTCTTTAGCTTCCTCTGGTCACTTGTTCTGAATATGAACCATCCTCTGGTCCCCTCTCAACCTCAGCTTTACCCTCTTGTTGTTGAATTGCCTACCCTGGGACTTTATCCATGTCCCTCTTTATTCCATAAGCCTCTATCCTTACCTGGAAACATGTAACTGCGTGAGAAGGAACTCTACAAATGCACATGTCAAAATGAACTGACTGATAGAATATTACTGTTTTAATGTAACTCAAAATGTGACAGCACTTCTGGGCATTGAGGAAGACAAGTTGTTGTGCATGGATTGAAAATGAATAGAAGGAAGGACAAGTTTTCTGGTGATTGAAGTCTGTGAGCACTAATGAAAGATGAAACACATTCCTGTCCTCGATGAATCTCCTTGTTAGCAGCTCTCATCTGTGGGCATATGTCAGTGACGGCTGATGAATGACTTATTTGCGTTCAGCGGCTAGATGAGGATTCGGCGCCAAGTACAGGCAGGGGGACGAGGGGACTTTCAGTGATCTACAAGCTTGAGGCAGCCATTGCATTGACTGTTCACTAATTCCCGGATGATGTCAGGTTCCGTCGCCCTCGCTGAGGAGACGGTACTTTCTGGGGTCCAGACAGCAGAGCAATGCCATGTATTTGTGATCCCTTCGGGCTCCATGCACTCTACTCCTGCCCAAGAGCCTTTATATGGGGCTGGTAATTGGCAGGGAGTAGGTGGAGGCAGCCTCCCAGGTCACCTGCCTGCAGGTACAATGGGTCGCCCCCTGCAGTAGGGGGCAGTCACAGACAGTCCGGTGGTTGTGTCACCACACTTGCAAAGATAAAAATACATAATCGATGTTTCGGGCTTGATCCCTTCATACTTTGATGAGAGCTCAAGCCCGAAACGTCGGTTCTGCATCTTTATCTTTGCTATATAAAGGACACTGATTGACCTGCTGAGTTTCTCCAGCGTTGTGTTTTTAACTTCAGCCACGGTGCAGACTTGCATCTTTTACTCCTTGGATAGGTACCACATCTGGAACATCTCCAATATGAAGTGCTCACCATTGAGTAAATGGCCAAGTCGCTCTGAGCTGGACGCTCCACCCAGTGTGAGCTCAGCGATCAGGTACATAGCTGATGGATAATTTAACTGGGGGATGGCCATTGGGATGAGGAAATCCCTGCTCTTTATTGCTGTTACCCTCCATCCCTGGCTCGAAAGCAAAATGACCTGTAATCTCCATCCGAATAGTCAGATGGCACGTATACGCCCACACAGTCGAAGAGCTAGTGAGCTGAAGTTATTCAACCTGTGCCACTAAAAGCCTCTTCCCAGTAACGTACGTGATCTCTAGGATAGAGGAGCAAGGAAATTCCAGCAAGCATCAAAAGCTGTTAGCTCCCCCCCCCCCCCCCACCCCACCACTGTGGAATCACCCCACTGTTGTTCCAGGGCAGCTGAGGATTCATTGAAGCATCTCAGAAACAGAGACATTAAACTCTGCAAACAAGCCCCAACCATTCAAATATGAGATAAACACAAACAACCTACCCAGTTTGACCTGATGAACTGTGACTTCAGAATCTCCGAGTTATTTTCTGTGCACTAATCAGTCACTGGTGATTGGCTTCCCAATATCCAATCTGAACACTCGCTAAGGGCCAGAGGACTCCACTGACTCTCTTGCCGAGTGCTGGGGCTTGAAAGCTTTATGTCTTTGAAAGAGGGCGTGGGCTCCCTCCCACCCTCCCACATACGTAACCTCAACTCCTTCTTCCTCTTGCCAAGAATTTAAATGTATCCTGTTCTTGATAAGAGAGAAACGTGTATTTTAAAACCCCAGGTTATTGCCATTTCTAACAGTACCTTTTGCTAAAATAGAACTTGCAACTTCCCCCAGAGGCTCATTAACTAAATCATTAGTATTTGTTTAACACCTTTCACAAACCGAGCACTTAAATCATTTTATAGCCAATAACCTTGTGTGACAGGTTTGGAAGCCTGACATTTCTCTTGTGTCCAGCAAGGTCCCACAAAAGTTCAAATGCAAAACACTCCCTTGTTACAGAGGCGATTTGTTCCTAGATAACCATTTGTATCACATGAACTCTTGACAAAATGTATTGTTTCTCCTATTTCGTTATCGCTTCTCACACATAAATTCGACAGGAGCTCATTTTTATTCCACATCTGGAATAAAGGCAAATTTCCTTTCCCCTGGGGCGCCGCACGTGGAGGTGCATGCAACTCCAAGAAGAACCACCCTGGAGTCTTCAGGGGAAGTGCCTTCAGCCTTTCTATGCCCATTCAAGACAGGAAAGGTGGCACCTCGGACACTGTGGCCCTCCTTCAGTGCAGCACTGGAGTACCAGACAGCCGGCTTACGTTCAAGTCTCGAGACGTCTCTGAATCAGAAGCCAAGAGAGCTATCATCCAGTGAGTGATCTTGAGTCAGTGGGACATTGCAACTCTGAGCTAGGCAGATGCCCTGGAGCGTAGAAGAACAAGGGGTGATTTGATATTTAAAATTATGAGGGGGGTAGACAGAGTAAATGGAGGTAGGCTACTTCCGCTGAGGAGAGATGAGGTACAAACCAGAGGACATGGGTTAATGGTGAAAGGGGGAAAGGTTTGGGGGGGGAAACATGAGGGGGAGCATCTTCACACAGAGAATGGTGGAAGTGTGGAACGAGCTGCTAGCTGAAGTAGTGAATGCGGGCTCAATTTTAACACTTAAGAAGAATTTGGACAGGTACGTGGATGGGAGGGGTACGGGCAGGGTGCAGGTCAGTGGGACTGGACAAAAACAATGGTTTGGCACAGACTAGAAGGGGCAAGGGTCCTGTTTCTGTGCTGTAATGTTCTATGGATTTGAAAACTGCTTTCGGTCATGCATTGCATTGATGTTAAATGCCTCTGCGTTCATGTGTGTTTACTTAAAAGCTCAAGCCATGCTGAACTTCAGTAGTAACTCCCACTGGAAAGTCTGTGTCAATGGATATACCAAGGCAGTACTAGACCAGAACTAGGGTGGCCATTCCAAAGGACGATATGGTCAAAGTTTACCATATATTATCATAAACTGTAATAACAGCATGTTTAAAAAAAATATGGTAGCGTGTGAGCGAACTGAACGAACAAGCAGTAGGCGGGCTCGTTAGAACCTGTGAGTTTTATTGAGTCTAGCGTGCTGCTGTTTTAAGGCTTTCAAAGTTCCCTCTCCCCCACTGCGTGTCAGAAACTGCGTCATTGTGACGCAGATGCGCTGCCCTCGCGCAGGCGGGCCCCGGGCTTCTGTCGGAAAAGGCAAACCGCGCGGTACCATCTTTGATGCGGGCTGCTCTGCTGACGCGTGCGTAACACACGGAGCTGGTTCGGCCAACCTTCAGCTACATGCGCCACCGCAATATAATTTTTATAAGATTTAAACTATATGGCGAAAACAAGGACATTGCGTGTATGGTAAATTATGACCACGCATATCCTATAACCTGCCTCCTCCTTTGGAATAGCCACCGTACGACCTGACTGGCTGCCTACCACAGCTTCGAGGCAGAATACCATGGTTTTGACTGTCTCATCTGGAACCATGAAGAGAGGAAAGGAAGAATCAAACTGGCCTATTTCAATATTGGTAGTCCCCTGGTTCGAAGAGGACACTTTGTGGTGCAGTTCATCTGTTCAAAAAAAGGGAGAAAGTGACAGGAATCCTCAGTGTGGGAACACGGCGGGAGAAACAGAGTTTGTATTGTCAACCCAAAGCATTTTTGTGTATCTTGCTCTCGAGGGGAGGTGCCCCTGAACCTGTATTTCAATAATTTCTCTTTTCATTCTAATTGTAATGTGAACTTAAAGGGTTTAACAGAAACACAGTTGCTGTCCTTGTGCCATGGTTATGAATCATTACTACGTTTGCATGATTAATCGGAAGATGACATCTGGTTACTTTAAGAGTCAACACGACTGGGTTAAGGTAATGTATAGAATCTTTCATGTAGCAATAAAATTGCATCTAAAAACCTCGCAGCCTGAGCCCCTCCCTTTGCTGAACGTCGGTGAACAGCGAAATTATGATCAGTGGCCCTGTGAGTCAGGAAATGGGCTCAAAGATGCACTTCAACTCACATTTAGTAATGTTTACGGGGAAACTGGAAACTGATTTGCTGGGAATCAGCTTGTAAGTATTTGTAAAGTTGCAGGGCCACTCTTGGCATGGTAACACCTGTTGGTATATACCAGCTACTCTGGAATCTATCTGACATCCTTAGTTGATAAATAAAGCAGGGAATTCGGAAAATAATGTCAGCAGAGATAATTGTTAAAAGGCAGGAAGCAAAATTTACGGGGTGAAATTCCAAGTCAGATTTTCCTAGGACTCTGTCCTTAAGACTGTGATCTAAAGATTTGAATAAGTTTCTTCTAAAAGGGACGTACAAATTTCTAGAGACGGAGCTGTCTCTGTAATTTCCTCCCAAAGTCAGACATTTAGTTGACCATCCTGATGTCACTTGATGTGGTCGGGGCTACTTGCTCAACATTTTAAATTCTAAATTTAAGTCTGTAGAATTTATTCGAATTCAGACATTCAGCGCGGTCATGGGCCCTCTCGGCCCCCGAGCCCGAGGGGCCCAAATTGCACCTAATAAACCCTCAGTTCAGTTTTTTGGAGGGTAGGAGGAAGCCGAAAGCCCCCCCAGGGAAAGCCCACCCAGACCTGGGGAGAAAGTGCAAACTCCTTCCAGGCAGCGCGGGATTCGAAGCCAGGTCCCGATCGCTGGCGTTGTGACAAGTGTTGAGCCAACCGTGCCGCCTTTCATGAAGAACTTTGGGAGATTTTGTACTTTAAGGCACAATGTAAGGACAAGTTAATGACTAAGCTGCTCGATGAACTTCAAAACTTAAATCTGACAAGTACACATTCAGAAAATTAATATTAATCTTTTAATAGCTGGTAAGTTACAAAAGTCTGTAGTCTTATGCATTTCTGGGGATTAAAACTTAAAATATTTTGTACTTGATGTTAATAAAAAACAAAAAATGCTGGAAACACTCAGTAGGTGTCAAGTAGAATCTGTGGCAAGAGATATGGTTTATGTTGAAGACCATTTATTAGAATTTTGACCAGGACACTAACCATCTGAGGCTCTCATATGTTCAAAGCATTAGTTATTAATTTATTTGTATAGATGAATTACTTGTTCTGAATATGTATTGTTTATCCATATGTGTGTTATGTCTGTGTATCTTGCACCGAGGACCAGCGAACGCTATTTATTGGGTTGTACTTGTACAATCAGATGACCACAAACTTGACTTGAAATGTTAACTGCTTCTCTCTCCAGCCTCCCGAGTTTTTCCAAAATTTCAGCCTTTAATCTCAGATTTATAGGTACTTTTCATTGTATTTTCTCCTGCTCCCTGAGGCTGTTGGCTTTTGTGGGGAACCAACTGTTGACCTTTCTCCAACCATCATTCTGTAGTGAGGGGGAGGGGGGGAAATGAGGCAGCCTCAGAGATGAGGGGAGAGAAGAGGGAGGGAGTGGAGCACTCACATTTGTTTTGGGGGGCGGAAACCAGGTGTTCACCACTTCAGGAGCAGGTTCCCCCCCCCCACCCCGCCCCGACCAGCCACCGACCCCTCCACGGTGGGGTGGGCTGAAAGCAATCAGGAGCAGGAGCTTTGTTGGAATTTCCCTCTTCCAATCTGCCCTCCATTTCTCCCCAGGGTTGCCAGATTTGAAAATGTTTTTTTAAAGGTGTAAAAAGCACCATCAGAACCATAAAGAGCCTAAAAATCTTCTAAAACCGCGCAATCGGCACTTTTTGCCACCAGCTGATTCAAGAAAGCACTAAATATTTGCCATTTGGCACCAAAGTTGCCAAATCTGGCAACCCTGCTTCTCCCACTCAAAGGCCGCAGACAACCCACCTGCTGCTCAATGACTCCATCTCTCCCATTTGCCAGTCAGCCAGGATCTAGCTGTGAGGGAAAGTCATTGTGTGAAGCATTAGCGTGAGAGGGAGAATGTAAGGAAGAGTCAGAGTGGAAGGAGTCAATGTGGGAGGGTCAGTGTGCGAGGGAGATTCAGGGAGAGTTAAAGTGGAGTGAGGGACAATGTATGAGGAGGATTCAGGAGGGTTAGAGTGGAGAGGGGGCAGTGTGGATGGGAGGGTCAGTATGTGAGGGAGGGAGAGTTATGTGATGCTTCTTTTATTGTAATAAAGAAACTTGGGTTCTTTTAAAACAACTGAACTTTATTAGTTAAAGTACACAAGATTGTGTGGAGGCATCCATCTTGAATTCAACTGAGCTGCAATAAATGAGTCTCTGACTCCCTCTAGTGGTTGGGATGATCACTAGTGCTCTATCACTACATCCCTTTTCCTTGAGATGTTTAATCTAACAACATGACACACTAATACAGTATTTATTTCAATTTAAAGTTCAACATAAACGTAAACACAACATCAGCAGCATAAACTTTTGAAGTGTGCAGTTCTTTTTCTTTTAGAGATTCAGTCTGTCAGGAGCTTTAATAACACGTGTGGATCTTCTTAACACAGGTGCTTGTGTCAGCTCTGCTGGTCTACTAATGTGTAGCACACGCCTGGTACACACACTCCTGGTGTTTACCCCACTCCTGGTATCATGTGATTTTCCTTTATTACAATAAAGAAACTTGGGTTCTTTTAAAACAACAACACTTTATTAGCAAGACCATGTGGAGGCAACCATCTTGAATCAACCGAGCTACAATAAACTAAACTCCACCTCCCTCTAGTGGTCAGGAGTATTGCTGCAGGTTAGAGTGGAGTGAGGGTCAGTGTGTGAGGGAGAGTCATCGGATGGGGAGAGGTCTGAGGGAGATGGAGTAAATACGCAACAGGACGGGCAGTATCAGTGGGTAGGAAAAGATAGTTAACATTTTGGAGAACCAAATTTATGCCGGAACTGAGAGAGTTAGAGATAAGGATATTTAAGAGATTGGTATGTGTTTTTTTTTCAAATTCCATGGATGCTCTACAAATGGGAAAGGATGAGAGGGGAAGGATGGAGAGGGTCAAAAGGTGAAAGTCCATGAAAGATGAAACAATGCCAATGAGGATGAAAATCTCACCACTTGTTGGGATTGTAAAAACAAGTCTCTGCAGTAAAGCAAGTAGCATACTGGGTTGCATTAGCAGAGGGTAGTGCGGGCAATCAAAATGAAATCTGATCCCTATCTTGCTTAAATGATTCTGTCAACTGGTTAAAGGATGGTGCTACTTGTCTCAAGTAGCCTTATAGGCAATCACTATGCTTGTACAGAGGTTTTCTTTGTCCCCTCTCCTCAGTATGCACAAAGCCCCCTCCCCATTTAAAAGAAAAAACGTTGGCCCCAGTCAACAAAATTGCAAACTCCCAAATGGCTTGTGCCACGCTGGGGTAGCAGCGAGCAAGCACAAAACTCACAAGACTGCACAACAGGCTCTATTCCAGTAAACATCTGAACACCAGTTCAAGCTTTGGTGGCTCCCTGTGTGACTGGCTTAGGAGGGGGCGGCTCAGGCTTATGTTCAGGTCAGCTGATTGACGGCCAGCCAGATGGAGTCAGGCCCTTAGGTGGTCTATTCAGGTCAGCTGATTGATGGTCGGCCAGGTGGAGTCAGCCCCTGCAGGTGGTCTTCCTGCAAGTACAGAAAGCATCCCCTGCAGTCGGTTGGTGGTCATATTTTTATTTGTTAGATTCCAACTATCCAGAGGGAAGGTCTTGGGAATTAAATTTAGACATACAGCACGGTAACAGGTCATTTTGGCCCACAGGTCCGTGTCACCCAATTAACTTACACCCCTGGTATATTTCAAATGGTGGAAGGAAACCGGAGCCCCCGGGGAAAACCCACATAGACACGGGGAGGACGTGCAAACTCCTTACAGATAGCACAAGTTTTGAACCCCAATCCCAATGGAACTATAATGGACCTAACCACTACACCGACCATGCCATCCTGAATTAAGAAGGGAGAGGATATGGGCTCTGGCTTGGATAACACTGGGCAACAAATTTTTTCCAAAGGTTTGCTTCCTGAAAAAAAATTGGGGATTATTATAGTCAACTTCAAGCTGAACACAAAGATTATTTCAGATTTGCTCCTTGGGGCTCCAGACGACCCTTCCAAGTGAAGCAACATTTCACCTGTGAACCTGCAAGGATCATCTACTGCATCCGGTGCTCCCGCTGGTTCTCCTCTACGTCGGAGAGACTGGGTGCAGACTGGAAGATCACTTCGTTAAGTACCTCGGCTCTGTCCACCGCAATAGCGTGGATCTCCACTGGCCACCCGTTTCAATTCCTTCACTGACATGTCTGTCCATGGTCTCATGCACTGCCAGACTGAGACCACCCTCAAATTAGCGAGACAGCACCTCATCTTCCCACTGGGGACCCTCCAACTGGATGGCATTAACATCAACTCTCTGGCTTTCATTAAACCCCCCCCCCCCACCCCACTACTTCCCTAGCTCATGTTTATCCTTTTGCATAAACATGATCAATTCTTACCTTGTCCCTTATCAGATCCAATGAACACCTTTGGTTGGTCTGGATTCCTCCCCCTGGCCGGCAAAGTCTGAATTCGGAGACTTTCTGAGATTTCCTGCTTCTAGCTCATTCTGCTTATTCCTTGAAGAAGGACTCAGGCCTGAAACGACGGCAATAGATCTCTGTCTCCTATGGACGCTAAAAAGACCGGCTGAGTTCCTCCAGCATTTTTGTGTGTTTAGACTTAAAATATGACAGGAAATCACATCAATATTTATATCTAAAAAACAGAACATGATAGAAAATATTCATGATCTGCAGCCCAAAATCCATAAAATACGCCCAAAATCCATAAAATACACCCAAGAGTCTTCAGGAAGCAAAATCTTTGTGGTCTAGTGTTATTAAACCTATTTTATTATTGATTAAACATCAGCTAAAGTGATGAGGCATGGAGACAAATAAATGTTTCCATCAATTTTTTTTAAAGGATCAGCCTTTTGGGGATGAATATATCATTTACATCTTTCACTGCAACCCCATCGTTAACCTGCTGAAGGTTCTCAGTAACACTACGCCAGCTGAGAAATTTACAGACAAGTTAAAAAAAAAAGGGCCAGACTCTTTCTTCTAAAGCAGACAGATGGTTTTAAAGTCAACCTATTGTTTTTCCAAGGCTCAACGATGCTGAACTTTTCCAAGGATTGTTCAGCCAGGCGTCTGCTAAGGCATCTGTGGTTTCCCCAGCCAGCAGAGAGTATATGGTCATTCCTATATACAGTGGCCACTTGCGCATGGATGGACGGGGATAGCTCCAACAGAGAGTATTCCATTAAACAAAGAAGGGCGGCACAGTTGGCATAGCAGGTAGTGCAACGCCTTTACAGCGTCAGCGATCGGGACCAGGGTTCGAATCCCACACTGTCAGTGGGAGTTTGTACGTTCTCCCCAAGCCCGTGTGGGTTTTCCCCCGGGGGCTCCGGTTTCCTCCCATTGTTCAAAAACAGATCAGGGGGTGTCGGTTAATGAGGTGTAAATTGGGCAGCACAGACTCGTGGGCCAAATGGCCTGTTACCGTGCTATACGTCTAAATAAAAAAGACAGGTAGATTTACAACTGGGTAGGGAGCACTTGCACACTCAAAGGTAGAGGTCGAACGAATGAACAAAAAGGGTTCATATCTACACCTGTCGGAAAGCCATAGGAGCTTCAGATGACCAATGTAGCTAATATCTATCAGAGACTGTTTTCCAGTGGATTCCAGCGTGCAGAACCTGGAATACAGCTCCTTCAGGGCACAGATCTTTCATAACGTATATGGAAATGCAGCTGTGTGGATCTGGAGTTCAGGCTGCCGACGGTTTGGACAGGAGAGGCAACGGGAGCACCAAAGGCGAATCCAGGGGCACTCGATGAATCTGAGGGGACTCTCGTTTACTTCTCTTTCTCCGACTGGAAGAGGTGTTTCAAATTTCTGCTGATGGTGAATCTGCCTGCTTTACAGCAAATTCCATTTAATATTGCACTGGCTTTATTGTCCTGACAATAAGAGAATCTTGAACCTTGGTCTATAACTGTTATCACTCTCTTGGTAACGAAAGCTATGCTGAGGTTGCCAAAGGTGGCCTCAACAAACTGAGTTGATTCTGCCCTGCTGTTTTCTTCCACTTGTTAAAAAAAGTGCCAAATCCTAATCTGCTTAAAAATGCACCGGTTCTTTTTTAGCTGGACAAAGGGAGTTTCTCTGTTCCCTGAAGTTTATTTGGTCAGAAGTCCCAGTGAGTAGCTAACAGTTGCCGTGTGCGAAGGTGGTTTGGTGGCCAGAACTTTTGCGAGTATCCGACATCAGTTGGACTCAAATCCCACGATTTGAGTACCACAACAGAGGCAACTACCACCTGTGGCTAAAACCTCGTTCCTAATACAGACCAGAGGTGAATTCCCACAGTGGGTCACTTTTACTGGTCTTTCTCAGCTTTGATGTTACAAATTATTCACGTGAATTTTTATTTTCAGTCCAGAAGCCACCCTCTGGAACCGCCGCAGTCCTGAAGCAACTGGTTTCTTCCTAGGTTTCAAACAAGAGACAATGAAGTAGGACTGAGATTTGGAGGAGCTGGCATTCCCACACCACCATTGATGGCTGGTTGCATCACTGTTCCAGAGGGCCGTTAACTCGGCCCGCAACATCACAGGCACCAGACCTCACTCCATCGAGGACATCGACACGAGGAGGTTCTAAAAACAAAGCAGCCTCTGTCCTCAAAGACCCACCACCACCCAGGCCTTGCCCCCTTCACAATGCTCCCATCGGGGAAAAGGTACTGGAGCCTGAAGACGAGCACTCAGCAGCACAAGGACGGCTTCTTCCCCTCCGCCATCAGGTTTCTGAATGATCAATGAACTAAAGACATGGCCTGACTTTTTGTGCACTATTTTTTAAAATTTCTTGTTGCAAAAGTGGTTTATATGAATGTTTGCCCTGTGACGCTGCTGCAAAACACTGAATTTTAAGACTTGTTCATAACATAAATTCTGATTCTGATGTCAGCATTCTTGCTGGTCAAGCTCACAGCTACAAGAGATTCTGCAGTGAGTTGCTGCTGTGCTCAAAAGGGAGGAGGAGGAGGAAGGTATGGACAACAGCCCCAGCTGACTATCAGGGTTGTCTCTCAAGCTGAATAATCTCTCCTGGCCAGAGTCCAGCTTCTTGTAGCAACTATTCCACCATTGCCCTGATTGTTGTCTTATAAACGATGGAGAAGGTTCGAGTGGTCAAGAGGTGAGATACTGAGGGGATGCTGTCTCCATATCCCATGGCCTCAACACCTGCCAAGACGATCTCAGTGTGCCGGTATCAAGATGAAGTGAAAGTGAAAGTGGCCAGTTTTGTTTCAAACAGGGAGAGCATGTTACCTGAAATTATTGAATTTAATATTGAGTCCCAAACAGATGAAAGAAAGTTGCTGGTCTTCAACAATATTTTGGCCTTTGAAGAATGCAGATAGAAAGCTGGAGTGGGGTTAGGATGGCCTCTAACACTCCATCCCAGTCCCTTCTGACTTGTCTGTCTATGGCATCCCACAATTGTCTAAAGAAGTTCAATGTAATTTAAATTTTAGACATACGGCATGGTAACGGGCCATTTTGGTACGTGCCACTCAATTTACACCCGATTAACCTACAACCCGTGGTATGTTTCGAATGGTGGGAGGAAGTTTGAGCCCCCGGGGAAAACCCACGCAGACATGGGGAGAAGATACAAACTCCTTACAGACAGCGTGGGATTCGAACCCAGGTCCCAACTGCTGGTGGTGTAAAGACTAACCGCCACACCAACTGTGCCGCCCAAATCCTGAGGACCAGTGCCTCAACTTTTTGCTTGGTATTTTTGCAGCCTTCAGTATCTAATTCAGTTATTTCAAGTAACTAATTTCTTCTGTTTATGTAAGAACTGGCCCAAGAAATCTGATTATGTAAGAACTTTGTAACATTACCTTGTTTTTTTTGGGTAATTGCACTCATTAATCCATCATCAATAGCTTATCACCATGGCAACCTTGGCTTCACTCACAGATATTCCCTCTGCCCTATCCACGTCACCCCCATCCTCTCAGTAACTTAGAGCGATCGTGCTTTCTCTCTTTGACAATTCTGGCCATCGTCATCCTGAAACATTAACTCCAGTTCTCTCCCCTCAGGTGCTACCTGATCTGCCGAGCGTTTCCACCATTTTCCTTCACGTGGCTCAATACTTGGGGCATTTTGCAGTCTTAGAGCAGTTCAACAAAAGCACTGGTAATGATAATTATGCTTCTGGTCAGCTCTGGTCAATGTACTATTGACAGCTGGGTCTTCCCTTCCTGCCTGTAAGTAATTTATAACACATGTGGGAGATTCTGGCTGGAGATTTGATCCTGTATTTTGTGAGGCTTCAGCCTACACGTTGTTTGTGGGAAAGTAGATGATCTCAACCACTGAGAGTGCGGACGATGCCAAGAGGGTGAAAGGGAATATGGGGGTGGGGGATCTGGTGATGTCTTCTGGGGCTCCTTATGGTTTGTATTAAAGGGGCCAGAATCAAGTTGGGAACAGGGGTAGACAACTGAAAGGGGCACCAGATGAGTGGTCAATAATGTTGCTGACTCCCTGGTGCCCTCTAGTCAATGGAGCGAGTAGAGGAAGGAGTCCGTGCAGCTCCTGGATCCTCAGTGATATCAAGATGGAAGCAGTCCCTTCCCCTGAGTGCCTCTCCATTGGTGTGCAGCACAGCCAGAGGGAACCCCTCTTTTCGGCCACATGCCATGACAGGAAATCAACATGGTAGGATACAGTGAAGCAAATCCCAATGTCTTGCTTCCAAATCCAATATGATCCCAGCCCAGGGACATGGGAGGTTAACTCTCCACCACAGAAGAGGGCCTCCCATGGGCTTCGGCTTCTTTGAGATGAATTAACTCAATGAGTCCTTGCATTATAAAAATGACCATAGCTCAAAACCCATGTAACATTATAAAATCTTTCATGATTATATAATTTAATTTTAAATTTTATCTTAGTTTTGTTTTTAAAAAATGTAGACGTCAGCATGGTAAAAGGCCACTTATGCCCATGAGCCTGTGCCGCCCAATTCACCCCCGGCATGTTTTGAACGGTGGGAGGAAACCGGAGTTCCTGACGAAAACCCACGCAGTCACGGGGAGAGCGTACAAACTCCTTCCAGACAGCGCGGGATTTGAACCCCAGTCCTGATGGCTGGCGTTGTAAAGACGTGGCGCCAACCTCTAAGCCAACCGTGCTGACCCGATCTTTCTGAACATTTTATTTTTATTTTTTATCCTTTTACCCTGATCATTTTCTTTCTTTTTTGCCACCTTTTATTAAATCAACAGCATTTACGTCGCGTTAATCCATCCCCACCGCTGTCGTTTTCAGCATTGATTTCATCCCTGACCGCAGTGGTAATATCCAGATAATTGTCACTCCTCATTATTTCTATTGTCAACAGCCTCATCAAATTCATCATTAACATCATTATCAGTATCATCATTTATATTTAGCGTTGTGGTTAGTGCAATGGTATTACAGCACCAGTGATCCGGTTTAAATCCGCCACTGTCTGTAAGGAATTTGCACGTTCTTCACAGGTCTGCGTGGGTTTCCTCCGGGTCCTCCAGTTTCTTCCCACTGTTCAAGACATGCGGGGGTTATAGGCCAAGTGGGGGTATTTGGGGCAGCACAGGCCCATGGTCTGGAAAGGCCTGTTACCGTGCTGCATGTCTACATTTCAATTTAAAATTACCCTCACTAGGAACTTGATCATTCTCCCTCTCACCACTGCCCCCTCTCATCTCCACACCCACTCATTACCAAGCTCTCCCACTACCTCACACTTTCACCTGTCCCGGAGGAGGGCAAAATATCTCAGCAGGGTTTTCGTTGCAACATCGATTTGGCCAGGAAGAATCTCCCAGAGGGATTGCCAGCTCTGTTTTGCACATCACACGATCTCCAGAATCCAATAAACCGGACTGCCCAATAATTGTCAACAAATTTTTCTGCTCGGAATTGCTTGCTTTTGGGTCCAACTTTTTTTTTTAATCCCTGAAGACACCAGGTGAGTTAGCAGGTCGACAAAATTGATAGAATTGATGGTTTGGGCTGGAAGATGGGGAGTGAAAGTAAGCGAGTAGGTCTCTGTGAAATACTCTGCAGGGATTCATGGTCTCGGATTGCCAGTGGATTCCACAGATAGACAGTTCCCGATAAACAGTCCAGGACCCTCACAGCAGCAGCATATGGGCTGTGACGTGAGATTGTGGTCTTGCTCCAGTTCCCTTCCTGCGTATCCAGCTGTTGTTTTGTTAGATGCAGTATCACAAACACTGGAAGGCAGCAGCGTGCAAAACAGCGACATCAAACAAGGAAAGGTCTGGGGAGTTACGTTAGTTTGTTGCCTTGGCTGAGTTAATGGCAGCTAATAATAGAATCACACGCCACAGAAAAGGCCATTTGGCCCACAGATCTATCAAGTCCATGTCTTTTAAATGTTCCCCTAGACTAATGGTTCTCAACCTTTTTTTTCATTCACATACCACCATAAGTAATCCCCTTTCTAAATACAACACCTAACAACCTGAATCTGCCTGGGATTGTCTGATCTCGGAAGCTAAGCAGGTTCAAGACTGGTCAGTACTTGGAGGGGAATAATGGAACCTTTGCCACAGAGTACCCATGACATAAGATGTCATAGGTGCTTGTAGTTAATAAGGAATTACTTAAGGTGGTATGTGAGCAGAAAGAAAAATGTTGTGAACCACTAGTTCAGGATCTACTTCAATCGTCCTTCAACATTACCAGGGGCTTTATAGCAAAAGGTAAGTAAGGCACATTTAGCGTATGGTGCCAGCGATCAGGACAGGGGCTCAAACCCCACATTGGCTTCAAGGATGTTCTCCCTGTGCCTCGGTGGGTTTTGCTCCGGTTTAATCCTTGGGTTGTAGGTCAATAGGGCGGCACGGGCTCGTGGGCTGAAAAGGCCTGTTACCGTGCTGTCTGTCTCATTAAAGAAATCATTTGTGCAGAAAACTGGCATTGGCAAATTTATGCACGGACCAACCTTCTCCTGCCCTCCTCGTCTTATCTCAAAGGCATGGCCTTCCATTCCTTCCTCCCACGTGTGTTTACTCAGCTTCCCCTCAATAAACCAAACGCAATTTAACTAATGGACCCTTCTCTGGAAAGCGTCCCTGACACGCAAAATTATTCCTGCTTAAATAAACCACAAGGTGTCAGCTCTTCGCTCACATGACATCATTGTGGCAATTCATAATTTCCAAGTTGGCAAACCTCCCCGTTTAAACAATCTGTTTATTGCTCTTTTGGATTTATTGCCTTGTTTCATTAATTGATGCTCAACGCCACACTGAGGGAGGGCTGCCCTGCCTTTCAGATGAGCCATGAAAACATCTGCTCTCTCATCTTAGACCATTAGGTCCATGCTGGCTCTCTTGGGAAGAAGTTCCATCAGTTCCATTCTCCCTCTCCTCAAATCACACACATACCCATTGTTACATGACTGATTGCCCTCAGAGGCAAGTGAGAAGTACAAACACAATTTTAATAACTTACAATCAAAATGGCCAGTAGATACAACAGTCCTCGGGGTGAATCTGAGGTAAGGCGGGAAAGCCAAGGTTTATATTGGGGTAGGTGAGGGTGGAGTCAGGGGAGGAGCCGGCCACCTGAACAGACAGTGCATTCCAGTTCACAGCATCCATCGGCTCCACTTTGTTTCTCTCTGCCATTAAACTAAGGGGCCGTATACAGTGGCCGATCAACCCAGATTTATTGTCAGAGTACATACATGACATCAATGCAACCTCTTTTTTTAGTGCATTTTATTTACCAATGTTCAAGTCAAAAGGTGCAAACGTTCAAACATGTTTTTGGCTATTGCATGTCAAACTATAATTAACTGTACCCACCCACCCCGAGAAAAGGTAAGAAAAATAGAAAACGAGCAGAGGGCAGGAAAACAAGAGAGTTCCAAGGCTAAACTAAAAAGAGAGAAAATAATAAGAGGTTGTCAGGTCTGACTTAAATTATCTCGCTTTTCTAGATCGGGGGAGTGGTACAGATGGGGGAATCACCGAATTGGGTGGGGGGGGGAGGGAACTGAAAATTTAGTTATTTGCCGTAAATACGGCTGCCAACTGTTGATAAAAACATCACACTTGTTCCTCATACTGTACGTAATTTTCTCAAGGGGAGCACAACTTTGTATTTCCACCTTGCCATCCCTGGATGGGAATCAGACTCCCAGGTCACCACTATACATTTCATGGCCAATGCCTGTCTGGGTTGAAATTTGGACAGCCTCATTATAGGTCTTAACCCCCCCCCCCCCACCCCGTGATGTTCCCCGGTAAAAACAATCATGGGTTTTCCTATAATTTGATCTAGGAAATTCCCTAGATCGACCCAGAAGGGCCTCACCTTAGAATCTGACCAGGTTGAATGTAGAAAGGTTCCCACCTCTGTGCCACATCTAAAACATCGATCTGAAATTTCTGATTTGTTTGTTTAATTTTTGCGGCATGAGATATAACTGATGAAAGAAATTATACCAGTCTATCTAACGTTAACCGGACCTGTCATGCTGTCTCGACAATGATCAGACCAGCACTGTTCTCCGATTATTATGTCCAAGACTGATTCCCACCTCTGTTTTGACATGTGCAACTTTGAGATTCTTTTTCCTGCGGGCAAGGCAAAATTACCACTCCTTAGTAATGCAAAGAAAAAGAATTACATGTAAACAGATGAAGAAATGCAAACTAACTGACTGTGTAATACAGAGAGAATAAAGAAAATCAATAAAGTGCACAAGTAAGAGTCCCTGATTGAGTTTGTCGTTGAAGAGTCTGATGGGGGAGGGGGAGCAGCTGTTCCTGAACCTGGGGGTGCGAGCCTTGTGGCACCGATACCTTTTCCTGATGGCAGCAGCGAGAACAGAGCGTGTGCCAGGTGGGGTGGATCCTTGATGACCGTTGCTGCTCACTGACAGCAGCGTTCCCCGCAGATGTAATTGATGGTGGGGAGGGTTTTGCCCGTGATGTCCTGGGCTGCGTCCACTACCTTTCGGAGGGCTTTACGCTCGGGGCTATTGGTGTTCCCCTACCAGACCGTGATGCATCCGGTCAGCACACTTTCCACCACACATCTGGAAAAATTTGGCAGGGTTTCTGGTGTCATACCAAACCTCCGCAAACTCCTAAGGAAGTCGAGGCTTTCTTCACGCACCAGTGCATTATGGGGGAGTGTGAGAAAACCAGGGAAAATATCTACAGTCGCAGAGAGAATAAGCAACGTCCACTGAGACAGCATCTTTGTTCAGGATGGAACCAGGTCCCAAGAGATGTCCCTACTCGCAGTACCATTCTTCCTCCCATCCGAGGGAGCCCTTGGCATTTTGAGGAATAGGGGAAGGTTGGGCAGTGTCCTGGTCATCGTGGATCTCACATAGACTCTCACAGGATCGAAACACAAGGGAAAACAAAGGCTGGAACTATGGGCTAATTCATGTAACATCAGTAGCAAGAGTTAATAACCAAAGTGGAAATAATTGATTAGGGAAGCCGAATCAAAACCTGTCAACATGGTTTTATGAAAAGTTTGACAAATTTACTTGAATTCTTTGAAGCAAGGAGAGTTGCTAGAGGGGAACGTGTATGTGTGGTGTATTCAGATTCATTGACAGGGTGACATAAGAGGCTGATGCTTGAGTTAAGATTCCATCATGTTGGAGGAAGTGATTGAATGTCGATGTCACTAGAAAACAAAGAGATGGACTAGAGGGGACCTTTTCGGACTGGAGGGATGTAATTCATGGAGTTCCTCAGGGATTGATTCTTGTGTAAGGTTTCCAAGTTTGACCACCTGGTTCAAAAATACCAAGGGAGTATTGTGATGAGGGGCAATGGAATGGAGCCAGAAACCTGGCAAATGCCACTGTCCATGTCAGGCTTTAAGCGGCCTGTTAAAGGAGCCGACAGTGGTTTTAGTTTAAAATCTCACGACCGCGGGGTCTGGACACGAGGCGATGGCACCTATTATCAGTAGTGACCACGAGGGGTCGCAGACCCCGGGAAAGCAGAGGATGGCGCAGGGCACCAGAAAACAGGGAGACTCCCCTCCCCCCCTGCCCCATTTGAGAAGGAGACCACCTTGGCGGACCAGTGAGGGGCTGTGAAGCTGAAGAACACGCAGGCGGCCAGGGCTATTGGCGACTTGAGGCGAGGAATGCACGCAGGCTGCAGGCTGCTGGCGACGGTGGTCAAGGGGCTCGCCCCAGGTGGCGGGACTGCTGGAGACTGGCCGAAGAGTTCGGAATCGAGATGCAAGAGGGCCAAGGGTGCTGGAGGCTTTCTGATCAGGTCAGGGGTGCACACCTGGAGCTTGGGCCATTGATGGTTTGGGCTGTGTGGCTGCAGAGGCTGTGGGAAGCGCTGGAGGTGAATCCACGGGCACTCGGTGACTCTGGGAGGGGGACTCTCTTTTGCTTCTCTTTCCCTGGCTTTAAGGAGCACTAGGCAATTTCTGGCGATGGCGAATCTTTGCCTTCCGGTAGACTAAAGGAAATTTCATGTAATATCACATTTTCAGTTTAACCCAGGGAAGTGTGAGGTTGTGCATTTCGGTGAGGAATTAAAACATGGATTATTATTTAGATGGAAAGAGAGCGTAGGGCAGGCATTCTTGAGGTGTGTTGAACGTTCTTCTCTCCAAGGATTGTAAACCTCTGTCCCCGAAGGAAATGTGGGGAGGAGACAGGTAAATATTTAGATGATCAAGGAACTCGGGGCTATGGGGAACTGGTGCAGAAGTGGATCTGAGGCCAGCGTGAATTATCTGTGATCATATTAAATGGGAAAACGATTTTGAGAGGCCTGGTGACCATCATCCTTGAAAAGGGCGATGCCAGACTTTCTGTCCTGCACATCAGCCCAACTCCCCTCTTTGATGTCAGCCACTGGCCCCTTTAAAGACTTTCCTGAAGGCGGAGAATTTGAGGATTAATCTCAAAGCTTTTGGTCAGTTTCAACCTACAATTTTCCCCTAAATATGCCTGGTGGTTATGGTTCTGGGCCAGAGGCTACGGGTTCAAAGTCCCTCTGTGCCAAGTTGAGCATGTGAACGGTGATCTGTGGGTTGGTACTGGTGGAAATTATTCAAGAAAGCTGCTGGAGTGTGAGAAAAAAAACAGACTAGTTTACTTTCATTCTTCAGGGAAAGGAATCTGCCAGTTTCCACAGCCAACCAAGCATGCTAAAAGTGTAGCGTATGGTTGACAAGACAATGAGGCATCCAGAAAAACTCAATCACTCAGACCTTTGCCCCAGTGGTTTTAGGGAGAAGGACCCTGTCTCAGTAAATGCCAGCCCCTCGATCACTTGCTCTTCTGTCGTGAAACATTGTGCTTTATCAGTTGGTGGAGATCAGCTGTGATTCAGAGCTTGTAGCTCAAGTCCCACCCCAGACACTCAACCTTGCAAATCCAACAGGGTAGACCACCGAAAGGCTGGAGGTGTGGTCAGCATCTATCGGAGACAAAGATATATCACCGATGTTTCAAGCCTGAGCCCTTCTTCAAGGAAGAATCAGGAAAGGCAGAAGCAGGACATATCAGAAAGTCTCAGAATTCAAACAATGGGGGAGGAATCCAGACCAACTAAAGGTGTTAATTGGATGTGATATGGAATGAGGTAGAATTTAGTGGGGGAAGAAGGAGGTGGGACTTTCTTTTCACAAAAGCCAGATGTTGGAGGAAGTTGAGGTGCTGTTCCTCCAATTTGCGGGTGGTCTCAGTCCAGCACTGCGTGAGACCATGGACGGGCATGTCAGCAAGGGAATGGGAGGGGGGGATTGAAATGGGCAGCCTCTGGTAGATCCACACTATTGCAGCGGACAGAGCTGAGGTGCTCAACGAAGCGATCTCCCAGTCTGCGCCCATTCTCTCCGATGTAGAGGAGACCACAGCGGGAGCACTGGATGCAGTCGATGACCCCCGCAGATTTACAAGTGAAGCTAGAGTAAACCATTCAGCCCAGCACACATTCCTTCTCCGGAAATTAGTTCTGCATCTCTCATCCACTAATGCTGCACAACCTACTAAGTATTTCCCTCATTTGCTTGTGATGTACTGAGGTGTTCTGCCCTGGGTCTCTGTGCCCACTTTCAGTTAAAGTAAGGCATGATTTGACCTCTCAAGTGAGTCACAATTGGTGGCGTGGGCAAAATAATATCGCTCACTCAGCTCGGTGTTACATTTGCCTGAGGAATTAGAGGAAGTAGGTTTCTCATAACATGGGAAGATTGTAGCTGATCACTAAGTGCAGGTAAATAGAATTAAAAAGATAGATATTTGATGGTCAACATGGATGAGATGGGCTGAAGGGCCTGTTTCTGTGCTGAATGGCTTTATGCCTCTATGTAATTGCCGCGTATGGGAGCTTTCTGAGTGTAACTAGGTCACCGCACATCCTGAGGGGAAAGGCACCAGAGAAATGGGATCTTCCTTCCTTTTAAATTTTAAATTTAGACATACAGCACAGTAACAGGTCATTTCAGCCCACGAGTCCGTGCCGCCCAATTATACCCCATTAACCCACAACCCCCGGTACGTTGTGAATGGTGGGAGGAAACCAGCACCCCCAGAGTAAACCCACGCAGACACAGGGAGAACGTACAAACTCCCTTACAGACAGCGCAGGTTTTGATTCATGGTCCCATTTGCTGGCGCTGTAACCGCGATGCACTAACTGCTGTGTTAATTGTGCCACCCCATTGTCACATCTCCAAATCATTTCTGTGTCTTAAAATATATGGAAAGTGTTGATGTGCTCCTGTATGGTCACTCTCCGCTGATCAATGACGACTCCACTGTTGAGGCTGTCGAGAGTACCAAGTTCCGTGGAGTGTACTTGGCGGAGAATCTCACCTGGCCAGCTCCATAGCCAGGAAAGCCCAGCAGTGCCTCTACTTCCTGCGAAGGCTGAGGAAAGTCCACCTCCATCCCTCCATCCTCATTACGTTCAACAGAGGATGCATTGAGAGTAATTGCGTCACCGCCTGGTTTGGAAACTGTACCATCTCAGACTATAAGACCCTGCAGAGGAGAGTGAGGTAAGCGGAGAAGATTATTGGGGGGTGGGGTCCTCTCTTCCTACCACGATGGACATCTACAACACACGATGCTTGCGGAAGGCAAATAACATTGTGAAGGTCTCCACACACCCCTCTTGCAAGCTGCTCTCCCTTCTGCCATCTGGAAGGAGGTACCGTAGCACTCGGACACTTAGGTCCAGATTGACCAATAGCTTTTTCCCCCCATGCCATCAGGCTCCTCAATTCCTAGAACATACGTGCACTAGTTTATCACAGATTTATATTGTATTATGGTTTGATATTTAAAATTTATGTAAATCTGCTCCATGGTCCTGGAGAAACTCTAGCTCATCTTGACTGTGGTTATGGTATGAACAACAAATAAAGGTGACTTGACTTGTACCTCTGACCAGTGCCTCAAGCGGATGAAACCTTTTCCCTGCATTATCCAGTAGTCCATATGCAACCTTAATGCCTCTGGTCTGGCCTGCTGAGTTTCTCCATTGTTTCTACTTCAATTACAGACTGCAGACTTTAGTGTTTTACTTCATGCCTCCGTGATGGGACACAGTTGGGCAGGAGGTGACCTCTCTACACTGTACCCACCTCTGACCCTGTAACTCCTCCCCATAAGATTCCCAATAGCCCCACTCTCCTCCCTCCAGACCAGCCTTGGATCCAGGCCAGTGGCATGTAGCTATGTGCCTGAGGTTTCAGGTTGTTAAAGCCTTTAATCACCTGCTTTGAGTCTGCTTGTGGCTATTGATTGCGCTATAGCCTCGATATTGCGCGAGACAGAAACACAGAGGAAGGGAGAAATATCTCCGTTTAAGAGAACAGAATTGTGAATTCAGTCAACTGGGAAGCAGGAAGGACTGAACAAAGGCAGACAAGGTACATCTTGTTTGTCCCCACTTTACAAGGACAGGAGAAATGTTGATTAATCTCTGCCCGTTGGGTCCAATGGAAGTATTTGCGGGAAGGTTTGAGAGAGTCATAGTTCCTCCCAGGACACTGAACTTGTCTCATAATCATGATCAGCTTCAGACCATAATGGTGTGGTTTGAGTTGGAGGGTTAAGTGTGGTTTTGAAGAATTGATGATCACTTACATTTTCCCCATACAAAACATTTTACAGCCAATGAGAGCCATCTCGGTTTAAATGTAAGAAACGTGGCAGCCAGTTTGTGCACAGTGAGTTCCCATGAACAACAATAAGATAACGAGCAGATCGCCTGAATTTTAATCTTCCCGGTCGGGGTTAGAGACAATCTCCCTGCTCTTTTGGAAATAGTACCAAAGAATCTTTTATGCAAAGAAATGGTTAACACCTTGGTCCAAAGGTAGCAAACAATTGCCTCAGTGTTTTTTGATTCATCTTAATGCAGTGGCCCAGTGGCAGTTTTTTTTCGCCCACCTCTAATTCCTCACCTTGCTGAAGTATTCCTGAGCACTAACCATCGGCCAGGTCAGCAGAGCAGAGCAGAGACACTTCCCTGAAGGAACCTTTGATCACATCCTGATACTGTCTGAAGCATTGGCCTCAGGTTTGGACTTGAGCCTTTAGGACCAGTACCTTCATGTCTCAGAGATCTGTGGCTCTGTGAGTCACCACCGATCCTGGGTGAATTGCTCTCATGCCAGCAGGCCACCTTATTGTCTCACAGACTTCTCTTTGCATCTTGAAATCATTACACACTTGTATTGACATGTGAGGATTATGGTATTTAATTTAATATGAAAATTCTCCTTCCCACGCATTTCTTGGCACCTCACCTCCTTCCAACTTAGAAAATGATTGTCAAAACTGGTTGAGAATGCATGGCTGATCCAGATAAGCAAACTAGCAGAAGTCTTGTGGCCACAGAACACTTGAATGATACCAGGAATGAAAGGGTTAGCATATGAGGAATGGTTTTTCAGCTCGTTTTAGTACAGAAGGATGAGTGGGAACCTGATAGTGGCATTTGGAATGCTGAAAGGCCTGGTCAGAGTAGATGTGGGCAAGGATGTTTCCCAGGGTAGGGGAGTCTAGGACGAGAGGGCATAACTTCAGGATAAAAAGGCTTCAATTTAAGACAGGGATGCTGAAAACTTTGATTTAGGGCCGTGAGCCTGTGGAACTTGTTGCCCCAGCCGGGTATGGAAGCGAGGTCATTGGGTGTGTTTGAGGCAGAGATTGACAGGTGTTTGATTAGTCAGGGGATCAAGGGTGGGGCTGAGTGGGAGGATGACAGGGCAGACTTGATAGGCCTACTTCTGCTCCAATATCTTGCAAAGAATAATGAGAATGGAGCTCCAGTCACATTAAAGGAGAGATAATGAACATGAGCCATCCAGGGCAAAGCAGCCTGCCTTTTTGGAATCCTCATGCTGGCTTCCATCACCAACTTCTACAGAAGCACAATGACATTTCTTCAACAACACCAAGTCAAGTTTATTGTCATCCAACTGCACAAGTACTGCCCAAACAAAGAGCATTCTCCGGTCCTCGGTGCGGGGTTCGGATCCGCACTTCCAATTTCTAATTCCCATCTGTTCCCACCCTCGCGATATGCGGCACGCTATTCTCTCACAACGCTGGGCGATGGCAGCACACTCTCCCACCAGGCTGACTCAACCACTCTTGCAGTCTCTGTAGTGATCACATGGGGGAGTGCACTGTAGTCAACCCATCACGACAACTAAACGCCCACGTGTGTCTCCTGCTTCTGGTGAGAAAAAAAAGAGGAATGAAATTACTCTGGAGATGAAACTCAAGATATTTGCTCAGCATGAAGGCAGAAAGCCGGTAATCGCCATAGCATATGAGTGTGATTTCAGCTGCGTACATTAGTGCCATTTTTTTTTCAGTGTGGAATAAAGGTTTTCGAAATTTAATTATAAAAAAAAATGATAGATGCGGTATTCTTTTATGACTTACGATTTTTCCAACATGATGGAACGCGACCCCCATCGTAAATTGAGGAGCACCTGTTCGTATCATACTGACTTGGAAACAGAAGGCCATTCTTCCATCGCCGTTCGATCGGAGTCCTGTAACTCCCCGCTTAACATCATCGAGGAAGCACCTCGACCACGCAGATTGAAGTGGGCACCTTCTCATTGACGTTTAGAGACGGACAATAAATTCTGGCCTTGCCCCAATACACGCGTGGCGCGGTCAAAACCCGCCCTGAGGGGATGCGAATGCGAAATTGCTGGTAACTCTAACTTGGCTTCTCTCCCCAAAGATGTTGCCTGACCTACTGAGCAATTTCGGCATTTCATTGTCTTTAATTTGGATTTTCAACAAGTGCAGTTTTAATGCCATTTTCCCTAAAGAGAATCAAATTCATACAAAATAGGAAAGGCATATTTTATAAAATCACAAGGCTGGAGAAACTCAGCAGGTCAAACAGCAGACTTTATATATCAAAGACAAAGGTACCTAACCAACGTTTCGGTATTTAAGCGATTCATCAAAGATGTACTTGTGATATTCCAACTGAGCTATAAGAGATGTTTCCCCTCTGGGAAATTGCAGAACTGCTCCAGTTTAATGATGTTGACAAATCTGGAGGTCACTGGTTCCCTGAAGAAGACACCCCGCGCAGAGGTCAGTCATAAATGGGAAATGTTCTGTGCTTCTTGCTGGGGCTGTGAAGCTGATGATCTTTTGGTTATTAGTGGAGTCAAGTGATCATGTATATAGTGACGTGATAAAGTCCCTGGTGTATACAAGCCCTGAGTTTATTGGAACGGTTGAGTTAGGAAGTTTCCACGCAGCTTCAATTTTTTTTGTTATCATTCCCTCTCTGTCCTCGTCTTTCTTCATCAGACCCCTATCTGACCCCCTGCTTCAGGCCTCTTGAACTCTCATCCATCCTCTGCCAGCTTCCCAACAAAAGGGAATCAAAGGGAATGGCTGTTCTTGCAATGTTTGGGCTACGACATATGTACAAAGAACAGTCGTCTCGTCTCCCAGATCTGAAGTTATGAGCCTCGAGTCCACTCCATGGCTGAAGCACAGAAAGAATCATGGCGTAAACAGCATGTTTTAGAGTACAGAGAAAGAATGCAGCCCTTCAGATAGAGGCCCTTCAGCCCAACTTGCCCATGCCCACAACTCAAGGTGGCGCTGTTACACTGCCAGCGACCCAGGTTCGAATCCTGTGCTGTCTGTACGGAGTTTGTATGTTTTCCCCTTGTCTCCGTGGGTTTCCTCTGGGGGGCTCCAGTTTCCTCCTACCGTTCAAAACGTACCAGGGGTTCTAGTTCAATCGGGTGTAGTTGGGCGGCACGGACTCGTGGGCCGAAAAGGCCTGCTACCATGCTGTATGTCTAAAATTTGAAAAGAAATATTAAAAGTTCCCCATCTGAACTAGTCCCACATGCCTCATATCTACGTGCCCCTCAACTTACGACGGGGGTCACGTTCCATCAAACCCATCGTAAGTTGGAAAAATCGTGTTGATAAAGAATACTTCACCTACCACTTTATACAATTAAATTTTGAATACTTTTATTCCACGCTGAAAAAAACCCACTAAAGTACACAGCTGAAAGCACACTGGGCATGAAGAAGGTTTGAAGCATTAATTGCTGGATAGAGCGACAGTGTCATCCAGAGTAATTATGTTCCTCTTTTCCTTCTCACCAGAACAGGAGACACACGTGGGCATTTAGTGGACATAATGGGTTGTTTACGGTGCCCTCCTTCACATGAGACTGCAAGAGTGGTTTGAGTCAGCATCACGTGAGAGTGTGCTGTACGATACTCTTGCACGATGCTGCCATCGCCCAGCGTCACAAGAGTGGGAATAGATCGGAATTCAAAACTGAAAGTACGGCTTCGAACCATTGTAGCTTTGAAAAATCGTAGACCTGACCATTATAAATAGGGGAACACCTGTGTCTACCCCTTTCCTAACCATTTACCTGCCCAATGGCTTTTAAATATCATTGTACCCAATGGGCAATGCCTCTCGTACATTTCCAAAGACCCATTAAAATGATCTCGCAGAGGGTCCCCCGCACTATTTCAAGAACAGGACAGACATTATCCTAATATTCTGGCTAACATCTATCCCATTCACAAATGATACAGTCATTATCATCCAGGTACTGTGTGGTCAGTGAAGAGCTTGCTTTTATGGGGAGCTTGCTTTGCACAAATTAACGATTGTTTTTCCAGTGAGACCGTTTCAGGAAGCATTCCAGAGGCTAGAATCTAGTAAAAAGGCTCTCTCTAAACCAAACCCTTAATTCTTTCTCAAGAACTAATCTAATTATGCTCAACATCTCCTCACTTGTCAGGAAGGCGCAACAACGACTATCGGCTATCAGCCACCATCCTGTCACCTTTCTATAGGAGCTCTATCGAGAGTGTCCTGGCCGACTGCATCACAGCGCATTTCGGTTGCTGCAGAGAAATGGATCGGAGGTCAATCCGCAGTCCCTCCCGTCGACATGACCACGATCGTTGTCTGAAGAGGCTGCGCAAAATCATTGAGGACCCCCTTCCACCCCACACAGCGTCTTTCAGCTACTCCCATCGGGGAAGAGATACAGGAGGATCAAAGCCAGCACCACCAGGCTGAGGAACAGCTTCTTCCTGTGACAGTGAGAACGCTGAACGACCAAAGGAACTGCTCGCACTAATCCTCCGAGACTGTCATAGTCATAAAATAATAGTTATTTATTTATTCATATAAATGAATACTTGCCCTGCACATGTATTGTTTACCTGTATGCGTATTATGTCTGGATGTGTGTTTTGCACTGAGGTCCGGAGAACGCCGTTTCATCGGGTTGTACTTGAGAATAAATTTGACTTGAATTGATGTCCACTGGTAACAGTGCACAGGAGTTTGTCACCTGATTGAAACATCATTTCACCAAACCTGAAGGCACCAAGATCCAAACTGGAGTGCCCCAAATAAAACCAGTGGATTCAACATACCTGGAGTGATGCAAATCCACACTTTCTGGTCTACGTGGATCGTAGATGACATCATTGTTTTTTATAACATTTTAAAATTTAGACCTACAGCATGGTAACAGGGCCCACGAGTCCTTGCCACCCAATTAACCTACACCCCCGGTTCATTTTTTGAACGATGGGAGGAAATTGGAGTCCCTGGAGAAAACCCACGCAGACATGGGGAGAACATACAAACCCCTTACAGAGAGCGTGGGATTCAAACCCAGGTCTGGTCCCGATCGCTGGCGCTGTAAAGGCGTTGTGCTAACCATGGTAAAGGTAAAGGCTCCATTTAGAATATAACATACATGAAACTCTTTAACTTTTGTCCACTGTAAAGCAGAGAATCAGCACTTTGTCCAGTGCCCCTCACTTGTATCTCACATTGACGAGTCAAGTGAGTGATGACAGAGTGAAAAACACTGCGAATGTGTGAAAAATGACAGTCTTGGAGTGTGTTACCAAATTGCTGTCCCTGCCTCAGGCTGATTCTGTGCGATTCCATGTGCGAGTGGAAGAGACGTGTCTTTGCTGTTAATCTTTGGCTGAACTGCAGGAATCGTGGAAAAGCCGATCACATGGAACATGTTCTCAGTACTAAAGTGTTTACATACAATTTGACTCAGCAAATATCTCACCACTTACTGAATCACTGATGCGCCCCACACCAAACATGTCCCTCACTGTGTTACACTGACAGCCTCTTGCCCTTCACTGATATACCTCCCAGGAATATGGGGTATATGGTGAAGGGTGTATCAGGGGTTACAGTGAGGGTGTATCAGGGGGTTACAGTGAGGGGTGTATCAAGGGGTTACAGTGAGGGGTGTATCAGGGGGTTACAGTGAGGGGGTGTATCAGGGAGTTACAGTGAGGGGTGTATCAAGGGGTTACAGTGAGGGGTGTATCAGGGGGTTACAGTGAGGGGTGTATCAGGGAGTTACAGTGAGGGGTGTATCAAGGGGTTACAGTGAGGGGTGTATCAGGGGGTTACAGTGAGGGGTGTATCAGGGGGTTACAGTGAGGGGTGTATCAGGGGGTTACAGTAAGGGGTGTATCAAGGGGTTACAGTGAGGGGTGTATCAGGGACTTACAGTGAGGGGTGTATCAGGGAGTTACAGTGAGGGATGTATCAGGGAGTTACAGTGAGGGGTGTATCAGGGATTACAATGAGGGGTGTATCAGGGAGTTACAGTGAGGGATGTATCAGGGGGTTACAGTGAGGGGTGTATCAGGGATTACAATGAGGGGTGTATCAGGGAGTTACAGTGAGGGGTGTATCAGGGATTACAATGAGGGGTGTATCAGGGAGTTACAGTGAGGGGTGTATCAGGGGGTTACAGTGAGGGGTGTATCAGGGATTACAATGAGGGGTGTATCAGGGAGTTACAGTGAGGGGGTGTATCAGGGGTTACAGTGAGGGGGTGTATCAGGGGGTTACAGTGAGGGGTGTATCAGGGAGTTACAGTGAGGGGTGTATCAGGGATTACAATGAGGGGTGTATCAGGGAGTTACAGTGAGGGGGTGTATCAGGGGTTACAGTGAGGGGGTGTATCAGGGGTTTCAGTGAGGGGTGTATCAGGGAGTTACAGTGAAGGGTGTATCAGGGGTTACAGTGAGGGGGTGTATCAGGGGTTACAGTGAGGGGTGTATCAGGGAGTTACAGTGAGGGGTATATCAGGGAGTTACAGTGAGGATGTATCAGGGGGTTACAGTGAGGGGGTGTATCAGGGGGTTTACAGTGAGGGGTGTATCAGGGGGTTACAGTGAGGGGGTGTATCAGGGGGGTTACAGTGAGGGGTGTATCAGGGGGTTACAGTGAGGGGGTGTATCAGGGGGTTACAGTGAGGGGGTGTATCAGGGGGGTTACAGTGAGGGGTGTATCAGGGAGTTACAGTGAGGGGTGTATCAGGGGGGTTACAGTGAGGGGGTGTATCAGGGAGTTACAGTGAGGGGTGTATCAGGGGGTTACAGTGAGGGGGTGTATCAGTGGGGTTACAGTGAGGGGTGTATCAGGGAGTTACAGTGAGGGGTGTATCAGGGAGTTACAGTGAGGGGTGTATCAGGGGTTACAGTGAGGGGTGTATCAGGGAGTTACAGTGAGGGGTGTATCAGGGAGTTACAGTGAGGGGTGTATCAGGGGTTACAGTGAGTGATGAGGGTGTTTGCAGTGAGTGATTAGGGGTGGATCAGGGTTTTGCAGTGAATGGCAAGGTGCGTATTGAGAGCTTAATTTAATTTAATCTTTAATTTAGTCGCATAGCACGGTAACTGGCCCGTGCTATCCAATTTATTTCCAACCCCCAATATATTTTAAAGGTGGGTGAAAACTGAAGCCCACGGAGGAAGCCCGCGCTGCCATGGAGGGAAAAGGTACAAACTCCGTCCAGACAGCGCCAGATTCGAACCCAGGTCCCTGACGCTGTAACAGCGTTGCTCTCACCGCACCACTCGTATGGCTGTGGATGGTATATTCTCTGTGAATTCTGTGGAAAATGAAATGATGCGCCTGGGATAAATTGATTCCTACAAATAAAAAGAGAAACAATGAACGTGGGAGCTAATAGTCGAAGTTCCTTATCAGCAGGGAGGACTGAGATGCCATTACCTTTTTCATTTCAGCTGTAGAAATGTAATCAAAAGTGCAATGGGATATGTGAGATAGTAATCACAAGTTTTAAAAGAGAAGGTTACACTTGAGACCTTCTCAAAATTCTTTAATGTTTGGATAAAGGCATTGTCATAGATAGGGGAATCTTCAAATGCCTTCGGTCGTACATGATGAAGGGTTCCAGCTGAAACCATTTTTTTTCTTCTCTCAGTGGTGCTCGTCCTGCCGGGTTCCTCCAGCAGATTGTGGTTTGATCCAGATGTGTCTCTAAGATAAGGGAAACCTGATGGGTACATGCGGAAGGGAGGAATGGAAGGTTTTAAATCAAGAGAATATTAAAGGCTTTGTGAAGGGAGATGGGGAGAGACTCATAAAAATTATGAAGGCCATTTCTGCACTGCAAATATTTTGCATCAATCTGGAAAGGCTCAAGAACCCTGACCCGCAGCAGATTATTGTGGAGCAAGGGGAATTTCTACAAAATAGATAACACCTGAACCAACCCAAGGGAGTCAACTTGCAGTAAAACAGGGAAGTCTGCAGATACTGTGGTTGAAGTAAAAAGAAAATGCTGGAGAAACTCAGCAGGTCAAACAGTGCCCTTTCCATCACAAAGATAAAGATACAGAACCAATGCGCGGTCTCTGGTGAGACCCCACTTGAGGTATTGTGCTCAGTTCTGGTCACCTCATTACAGGAAGGACGTGGAAGCTATGGAGAGGGGGCACAGGAAACTTACCAGGATGTTGCCTGGATTGGGAAACAAGCCTTATGAGGCAAGGTTAGCAGAGCTGGGACTTTTTGGAGTGAAGAAGGACGAGAGGAGACTTAATAGAGGTCTACAAGATTCGGAGAGGCATAGGTAAGGTGGACGGCTAGTGCCTTTTTCCCAGGGCGGGTGTAGCGAACATCTGTACAAAGTGAAGGGAGGAATGTTTAGGGGGGGAGAGACATCAGGAGTAAGTTTTTTTACACGGAATTGTAGGTGCCCGGAATGACTTGCCGGGGGTGGTGGTGGAGGCTGCAACATGAGGGGCATTTAAGAGATTCTTAGACAGGCACATGGATGAAAGGAAAATAGAGGGTTATGAGGTAGGAATGGGTTTTTTTTTGGTAGGAATATATAGGTCGTCATTGAAAACCAAAAGGCCTTTACTGTGCTGTAATGTTCTACGTTTCGGGCTTGAGCCCTTCATAAGGATATTGTTTCTCAATGGCAGTGAAGAACTCCTCAAAATGGCATCTGGAATTCAAATAAGGTGCCCAAATCACTGCAGGTCCAGCCAGCCCATATCCACGAGCGGTGACACCAAACCAGCTATCGGCCTTATCTCAGATTTGGAAAACATTCAGAATTCATGTTTTTGCAGCTTTCAAGCCAGGCGATAGTGATGTGAATCCAGACTTAACAATCCAGACTCACCGCCTCCGACGTGATGGAGGGTCTTGAGATTGAGACTGCCAAGAACAATACCAAAAGTCCAAGTTGCAGCAAAAAATGACCAGAGCCCATAAATTGTACTAGAGCTTTGAACTCCTGCTGACGGGTCTGTACATCGTATTTATCTTCCGGATTCTCACTGAGAACATCATTGGTCATGTTGGTGCTGAGTGATTGAGTGTGAGCTGGGAACTTGTGGGGCTTCATGGAACATGAAACGAATTTCCACATCTTGAGGCTGTTCAAACAACAAGGAAGGGGAATAAAATATTCTCTTTCAAGTTATGATTTGATTTTTTTCCCGTGTTTCCTCAAGGAATGAATCATCGGATATTTACAACAAAAATCCATTCAGTTCTACAGGTCATTGCTTGTTGAGAAATCCTAGCATGAGGTCACAACTCTTCAAGAACTCATTTAATTACCATTTGAACGAGTTGGTTCTATATTCACCTCCCTTCCAGGCTGTGAAATTCTCAACCCCATTGGCTCTCTGAGGGAATTTTTTTCTCTCTCTTCTCCTTTAATCCTTCGCCTCATTATTTTTAATCTGTGCCCTCTTGGTGAAACTCCAAAGACTGCAGACACTGTGATTGAAACACACAGGAATGCTGGAGGAACTCGGCCTCCTATTTTTCACTCCCTTGGTAAGGGGAGATAAAGTTTATTGTCACCTGATCGCACAAATGCAACCCGACAAAATGGGGGTCCTTGGTGCAAAACATGTGGGCACACAACACACGTACAGACAAGCATTACATATGCAGGACAAGTATTTCATATATTGTTTCATCAACATGAGAAATATCTTTGTCTCCTATGGATGCTGAAAGACCGGCTGAGTTTTTCCAGCATTTCGGAGTGTTTTTACGACAATCACAGCATCTGTAGACTTTCATGTTTCACTTTAACTCAGTACTGTGCTGCAGTGAAACACGAAAGTCTGCATATAATTCTAGCAAAAGCTCCTGGTCAAATGTTCTCGACTAACAAAGGAAATTATCCCATGGGCTTTTTATAAGCATCTTATTGATCTGTCCTATTCAGATTGAGATTTATTGTCAGTGCATACTTGACATGACATACAACCCTGAGATTCTTTTTCCTGTGGGCAAGACAGAATTACCACTTACCGTTTGTACAAAAAAAATTCTTAGTGTCTACATGTAAGCAAACAAAGAAATGTAAACAAACTGGACAGATATAGAATAAAAAATCAATAAAGTGCAAAAGTAAGAGTCCTTAAATGAGTCCCTGATTGAGTTTGTCGTTGAGGAGTCTGATGGTGGAGAGGGGAGCAGCTGTTCCTGAACCTGGTGGGTGCGAGTCTTGTGGCCCCAATACCTCTTGACGGCAGCAGCGAGACAGACCATGTGCCAGGTGGTGTGGGATCCTTGATGATCGCTGCTGCTCTCCGAAGGCCGCGGATGTTCTCGCTGGTGGGGAGGGTTTTACCTGCGACGTCCTGGGCTGTGTCCATTACCTTTTGCAGGGCCTTATGCTCAGGGGTATTGGTGTCCCCATACCAGACCATGATACAGCCGGTCAGCACCCTTTCTTCTGCACCTCTGAAGAAATTTGCCAGAGTTTCCAATGTCACTCTTCAAACTCCTGAGGCGCTGACGTGCTTTCCTCATGATGCCATTTATGTGTTGGGTCCAGGAAAGATCTTCTGAAAAGTGACTCCCAAGAACATAAATTTGCTCACCCTCTCCACCTCTGATCCCTCAATGATCACTGGATCGTAAACCTCTGGTTTTCCCTTCTTGAAATCAACAATCAGCTCCTTGGTTTTGGTGACGTTGAGTGCCAGGTTGTCATTGGTGCACCATTCAGCCAAGTTTTCAATCTCCCTCCTGTTCGCTGACTCATCGCCCTTTTTTATACAGCCCACTGCCGTTGTATCATCGGCAAATTTGTAGATGGTGTTCTTTTGTACCTTTACCCATACATGCCAAAATCTCTTTGCTCCTCCACATCCCTCAATAGCTCGCTGTTACTCAGAGATACCCTTACCTTGTGGCATCTCTCTAAATGCATCACATGCTTCTCTGCATCAAATTTGATTTGGCACTTTGTCATCCAGCTGACCAGACTGGCTGGAACTATCGCCCGATGAGCCTGCACATAGCTCTTCATGTAGAAGTTTTTATGTCGGATTAAGTTTATCAATTATATCTGTCTCTACTATTTTACATCTGTATATTTTCTGATGTCATGTCAGGGTCGGCACCAGAACAAGTCTTACTGGGGGGGGCAGGGCAGATCTGACACCTGCCCACCATGAACCTCCTCCATGCGGAGGCACCACTGCTGTCCCTCCGACATAGCGGAGAAATGTGCTGCATATATTGTGAGGAGACTAGTGACTCTAGATGTTAGTGACTCTAGATGTTAGTGACTCTAGACACATGCGAGTGACGCTACTGCTGTGAGTTGGGGCAGGGTTTACAATACCTCATTTAGGAGGGGTGATGGCTGTGAGCTTGTGGGAGGGGTCACAATACCTAGTTTGGGGGGGGGGCAATTCCTGCAAGTGCCCCTTCCCCCTTGGCACCAACCTTATGTCATGTCTACCATTTGGTTCCTTGGGTATATAACTAAAAAGTAAGAGATTGTAATTCAGAATATTTGCCATGTCATCTTCATTTTCTTTACAAGTTGTGGGTACATAGAATGCCTTGCCAGCAATGGTGGTGCAAGTTGAAACATTAAGAGACTGTCAGACAGGCTAGCATAGCAGTTACCGCAACACCGCTACAGCGCCAGCGATCGGGTCCGGGGTTCGAAACGGGCGCCATCTCTAAGGAGTTGGCACGTTCTCCCCGTGTCTTGGTGAGTTTCCTCCAGTGGGCTCCGGTCTCCTCCCACTGTTCAAGACACACCAGGAGTTGTAGGTCGATTGAGTGCATTGTCGGCAAGGGCTCATGGGCCAAATAGGCCCGTCACCGTGCAGTACGTCTAAATTTAAATTGAAAATAATTTATGGATGAAAGAAAAATAGAGGGCTGGAAGGTAGGAATGGCTTTTTTTGTTATAAAAAAGTATTGAGGCCTGTACTGTGCTGTCATGTTCTATATTCTATGTGATCCTTGTGCCTTAAATGCCCCTTTTAATTTTTTTCTCCTTTGATATTCATTCATATTTTCAGTTTGCATTTTCCGTTTGCCTTTCTAATAATTATTTTTGACTTTTTTCCCCAACCCATTGGTCTCCCTAAGTGTCAACCATCTCCTTTGCTGACCTGAGTCTATATTTTGTTTTGGTTTCAACTTAACTCCATTCCTCTGTGTTGTGACCTTGCTTTTTTTTTGTGAGATGCATTTTCCCTGAACTCCTTGGCAATGTTTCCACTGCTGGCTCATTTCTTGGCCAATGACATTTTCATACCTTTCATCTCGGTCTTGCTAATTAACCAAAAATTGGAACAATCCACATTTATCCATACAATTCAGTTTGTTTCCTCATCCGTCCAAACATATGAATCCTTTAATTACCAAGCGCCATGCCAGATCTGGGGAATTAATGGATTCAATGTGTAACAAAAGGAATATTAGACTTTCAGGCATTAGAGAAGAATGGGGTAGCTTTGCCTCACCTTGTACACCTGCTGCATCGAGGTTTAAGCTGTAAATCCAATTTCAAGGAATAGTAAGTCATCTGATGTCGCAATAACTGTTATTTCCAACACCAATCCTTACTCTAGCCTGCGGCTTTTCCGCGTGGTTGCATTTCACCAGCTCGTCCAAGGAACAAGAAGTTTGACGGCTGGGCCCCAAATATCATGGATGTTCAATGAAAATTTAAAACCCCAGTCGCTGGAAATCTCATCAGGTCATGCAGTGCCAGTGGAGAGAGAAACAGAGTCAATATTTCAGGTCCAAAGACCCTTCATCCGAACCCAGTGGTTCTCAACCATTTTATTCCCATTCGCATCCCACCTTAAGCAATCCCTTATGCATCACAGAGCACCACTGGCATAGGGATTACTTAAAGTGGGATGTGAGTGGAAAGAAAAAGGTTGAGAACCAATGATCTGAACTCCACTGTATATATTGCGCAATTGTCAAATCTTTTGGACCTCTATTTCTGGCCAAAAAAAAGGGGGGGATCGACTTTTATAAGGATCATACAATTTTTGGGCTAAAAAAAGGGAGGTATCGCCTATTACACGGTATCAAGGATTACACGAGCATACAGTATATGGTGGTTATTTCTTCATGCAACGATATGGATTAAGGACAAGATAGACCTCTCAGCCTCTCAAGCCTGATCCATTATTTCATAACTAAGAGGGTGGAGAGGGTGCAGACTGCTCTAGGTAACACCATCAGAGGTTATTATAGACAGTCACCCCAGAGGTGATACCACCTAAAGTCACCTCTGTCTATAAAAACTTTGTGCAGTGTTTCAGCAGAATTTTTTTTTAATATAAATATCCTTGTCATTAGTTCTAACAACAAAAACATTTTCCGTAAGCCCAGCCGACCTGTATCAATATCCCTACGAGGCCAAAAATCGATACTCATTTACTTTTTGAACCTTCTAACGGGCTCCAGTCAGAGCCGCCGTTATTCCCCAATGACAGCGACGCTTCGAATCATGTGGTTTTGTCTGCTCGCGCTGTTTTTGTCGCTGCTGGGGTATTTAGAGCTGCTGCAGAAGAAGGTCCATGGTCGGTGGGGGGGGGGGTGACACCATGAGTTACTGCTCCGGGTGACGCCAACCCTAGTGACGCCACTGTACTGCCATGGCAGTTGTAACCCCCACTCCACATTTTCACCAATCCCTGGCAACCTTGTCGAGGTCCCTCAGGATTGTCTATGTTTCAATCAAGTCCCCCGCCTACTCTTCTCAATTCCAGTGGGCACACGCTTCACCGGCCCAAACTTTCTTCACGAGACATACCGCCATTTCCCTTCATATGTCAGCTCAGAATGGCCCAGGTTGGCAGGGCATTGTGCTGGGCTATCTCTCCTCAGACGTGGGGACTATAAATGTTGCCACCGTTTTCCTTCATCTCCGTAAGCAAGGGAAAGGCGAGCCATTCAAACTTGTGCACCAGTCCCTACAGGCAGGGCAAGCCCATGCTGAGACTAAACTGCTCTGCTTACTGCTGTTGTTCCAAGGGTTCACATTAGAAGGCAATGTAGTTGGGACCTAAGACACAATTATGAAAAAGGTGCAGGAACGTGGGAGTGAGGTCGGGGGATTCGCTAATATCTGCTCCAATGTATTATGCTTCTAAAACAATAAGTGACCACCCCCCAAGTCATCTGCCTTCAGAAAATCCCTCCGGAGGGATTACAATTTCAAAAATTGCAGCCTTGTTATTGGAAAGGTATATGCGGGAGACATGAGACATGAAATTCCTTAGATGCAAGGTTGTGGCAAGTTTTATAAATAGACACTTTATTTGATCTGGGCTGGGAAACAGCAAATTCTTACAGAGTCAGAGGGTTACGGCAAAAGTGACTAAAAACCTTTGTACATGTCAGTTTGTGTGTGTTGGCAGTGAAACATCATCGGTGGCAGCCAACGGGGACCCATTAATTGGCGGAGCCTTCAAATGGACGAAGAAGATTCATTGTTTGCTGCAGTGGGCTATATTAAGAATTAACAGACATTGATTAAACAAACAAGGAGTTGTGTTCTTAACTGTGGCCAAACACTCTCTGTGTTAGGCATGGAAGAACCCAAAGTGGAGCAGATCCAGCCACCAGGTGTGGAAGAGTGGGCATAATAATTGGTTACTGGTTGGCAAGCTGGCACCCAGCACAGATCTGAGGGAGCGTCGAAACTGGTCAGATGAACTTTACCCTCTCAAACTCATACAATCTTCCCATGCATCTTGTCCCTGACATTCTGGTTTCGATTTTGATCTACTGTGCCCTCCAGAATGTTTGGGACAATGTTACCTTTTTTCCTTTACTTGCCCCTGTGGTCCACAATTTTAACTTTGTAATCAAATAATTCACATTTGATTAAAGAGCGCATTCCAGATTTTATTGAAGGCTATTTGTAGACATTTTGGTTTGACCATGTAGAAATTACAGCACCTTTTACATAGTCCCCTCATTTTAGGGCACCATAATATTTGGGACGTAGCAATGTGCGTATATTAGTCATGTTGAGTACTTTGTGGCATATCCCTTGCATGTAATGACTGCTTGAAGTCTGTGATTCTTCTCTGGTGATGCTCTGCCAGGCCTCTACTACAGCCACCTTCAGCTCCTGCTTGTTTCAGGGGACTTGTCCCCTTATGTTTTCTCTTTAGCACATGGAAGGCGTGCTCGATTGGATTTAGATCAGGTGACTGACTTGGCCATTGAAGAATTTTCCAGTTTTTGCTTTGAAAAACTCCTTTGTTGTTTGGAATCACTGTTTTGCTGCAGGATGAAGCCACATCCAATGAGTTTGGGGGCACTTGCTAGAACCTGAGGAGATAAGATATTTCTATACACCTCAGAGTTAATTTCGCCACCCCCATCAACACTTACTTCATCAATGAAGATAAGTGCGTCAGTCCCTGTGGCAGCCAGACACCCCCACCACTATGTTTCACAGATGAGGTGGATGCTTTGGATCTACGGCAGTTCATTTACGTCTCCACACTTTGCTCTTGCCATCACTCTGATACAGTTAATCTTGGTCTCATCTGACCACAAGACCTTTTTTCCAGAATCCTGCAGGCTTAAATACTTCTTGGCAAACTGTAACCTGGCCATCCTGTTTCTGTGGCTAACTAGTGATTTGCGTCTTGCAGTGTAGCCTCTGTATTCCTGTTCATGAAGTCTTCTGTGGACAGAGGTCATGGACACGTCCACACCTGCCTCCTGAAGAGTGTTTCTGATCTGTCCTTCAGGAGTTTGGGGATTTTTCTACATCATGATGAGAATTTTTCTGTTACCAGCAGTGGATTCTTCCTTGGCCTCCCAGTCCCTTTGCGATTACTGAGCTCACCAGTGCGTTCTTTCTTCTGAATGATGCTCCAAACTGTTGATTTTTGTAATCCTGAGGTTTGAGCGATGTCTCCTACTGTTTTTTTCTTGTTTTTCAGCCTCATAATTGCATGGTTGGCGTAGCAGTTAGCACAACACCCTTACAATGCCAGCAATCAGGACTGGGATTTGAATCCCGTGCTATCTGTAAGGAGTTTGAACCTTCTCCCTGTGCCTTCTAGGGTTTTCCCCAGGGGATCCAGTTTCCTCCCACTGTTCAAAAAAAAAATAACAGGGGTTGTAGGTCAATCAGGTGTTAATGGGCCGTGTTGCATTATAATGATAGAGGGCTTGTGATCCTCCTGATCACTAGAGGGAGTCAGAGACTAGTTTGTTGCAGATCGAGTGGATTCAAGATGGATGCCTCCGCACGGTCACAAGTTCATTAGCTAATAATGTATAGTTGTTTTAAAAGAACCCAAGTTTCTTTATTACAATAAAATAAACTTCATAGTATGTCTAAAGTTAAATATTTTAAATTTTAAAAACTCTGGTCCTCATTTAAAAAAATGGCAACTACAGACTCCAAAGATGATCAAAAGCTTAGAAGCAAGCCTAGCTCTCTTCTATCTGCACCAAATGAAGCAATTAAACAAGTAATCCAAATCCAAAGCCAAATATCACAACCATTACAGTGCCCTGAAATATGGAAACAATGTATAAAGAGTGCTGTAATTTGTACATGGTCAAAGTAAAATATATACAAATAACCATTGGAGGAGGGGCGAAGAGAGACTAATAGAGGATCCTAGTTGGATCGGGCTGCTGCTGCTCGGAGGACAGCAGAGTCGGCATTCCCAAGGCAACCGTTGGAGGAGGGGCATAGAGAGACTACTAGAGGAGTGAGTAAATTGCCTGAAGGCCTATAAAAGGAGTGAAAGGTGAGGGAGTGGCCAGCGAGGAGCAGTGGCCAGTGAGTGGGGCAGTGAAGGAGTGGAGACGTGGGACTTTGGGGCGAAGAGCAGTGAAGGAGTGGAGACTTGGGACTTTGGCTCAAGGGACTTTGGTGAGCAGGGTCTAAGAAGGAGCTCCCTGTGCGGTAAGGTGTCCTTTTTGGTTAGTCTTTTAGTATTATTTGTTTAGTTTTTCTTTTAAGTAACCTATATATATTAAGAAAGGAGGTAATGGAGTCAGCTGGGGTAGTCAAGTGCTCCAATTGTGGGATGTGGGAAGTCAGAGACACCACAGCTGTTCCTGATGACTACACCTGTAAAAGGTGCATCCAATTGCAACTCAAGCTCCCTAACACGGTCGCTCATGAGTTGCAATTGGATGAACTGAGGATCATAAGGGAAGCAGAGGCAGTGATAGAGAGGAGTTACAGGGAGACAGTCACCCCTGGGAATTGGGTGACTGTGAGGAAAGGAGGGAGAGTGCCAGTGCAGAGTACCCCTGTGGAAGTGCCCCTCAGCAACATGTATTTGGCATTGGATACTGCTGGGGGAACAGCCTTTCAGGGATGAGTCGTGGAGGTCAGGTTTCTGGCACAGGGGCTGCCCCTGAAGCTCAGAAGGGAAGGAGGGATAAGAACAGGGTAATTGTGGCTGGGGACTCACTTGTCAGAGGGACAGATAGGAGGTTTGTTGGACGAGATCGGGGATCCAGGTTGGTCTGGTGCTAGGGTCAGGGATGTCTCTGATCGAGTTCACAGAATTCTGCAAGGGGAAGGTGAGCAGCCAGAAGTCGTGGTCCATGTGGGGACCAATGACTTAATTAGAAGTGGGGATAAGGTCCTGAAACAGGAATACATAGAATTAGGCAGGAAGTTAATAAACAGGACCTCTAAGGTAGTAATCTCTGGATTGCTGCCGGTGCCATGTGCTAGAGAGGGTAGTAATAGGAGGATGTGGAGGATGAATGCATGGCTAAAGAGCTGGTGCAGGGGGCAGGGGATAAGATTTTTGGATCATTGGGATCTCTTCTGGGGAAAGTCAGACCTGTACAAAAGGGACGGACTCCACTTGAACTGGAGGGGGACCAATATCCTGGCAAACAGATTTGCTAGAGCTGTGGGGGAGGGTTTAAACTAGTTTGGGGTTGGGAGCAGAGTTTGCGAGCAGTGTCTAGGGTGCATGGCCACCTAGTTAAGAATGAAGGATGAATGGAGGTTAAAGTAAAAGGTAGAAAAGGGAATATATGTGAGGGACATTCTCTGAAATGCATATACTTTAATGCAAGAAGCATAGTGAACAAGGTAGATGAGCTTAGAGCATGGATTGGCACTTGGAATCATGATGTTGTGGCAATTAGTGAGACCTGGTTACAGGAGGGACAGGACTGGCAACTAAATATTCCAGAATACAAATGTTTTAGATGTGATAGAACAGGGGGTAAAAAAAAAAGGGGGAGGAGTTTCTCTGCTTGTTAAGGAGGACATTACTGCCGTGAGGTGGCAGGATGGTTTGGAGGGATCGTCCAGTGAGGCTGTTTGGGTGGAATTGAGGGGTGGAGGAGGCATGAGGGTACTAATAGGAATGTATTATAGACCACCAAATAGACCAAGAAAATTGGAAGAACAAATTTGTAAGGAGATAGCATATATGTGTAATAAACATAAGGTAGTGATCATGGGAGATTTTAACTTCCCTCACATTGATTGGGATACCCATACAGTAAGAGGGCTGGATGGGCTAGAGTTTGTCAAACGTGTACAGATAGTTTTCTTAATCAATACGTAGAGGAACCGACTCGGGACAGTGTAATACTGGATCTCCTGTTCAGGAACGAGATAGGTCAGGTGTCTGAGGTTAATGTTGGAGAACAAATTGGGTCTAGTGATTACAACTCTATTAATTTTAGGGCAGTTTTAGGGAACAGCAAAGAAGGGTCTAAAGTTGAGGTTCTGAATTGGAGAAAAGCAAATTTCAAAGGAATAAGAATGGATTTGGGGAGTATTGAGTGGGACATGATTTTTTCAGGAAAGGATGTAAATGAAAAATGGAGAATATTCAAAGAAGAAATTTTGAGAGTAACATATCAGAGTAGATATGTCCCAGTGAGGATCAAAGGAAAGGCTGGAAGTCATAGGGAGCCTTGGTTTTCAAGGAATATTAGAAATTTGATTAGGAGAAAGAGGGAGGTGTACAAGAGGTATAAACAGCAGGGTGCTGAGAAATTGAAAGAGGACTACAAGGAGTGTAGAAAAAATCTTAAGAAAGATATTAGAAAGGCCAAAAAGAGGCATGAAGAGGCTTTGGCAGGCAGAGTAAAAATAAATCCAAAGGGTTTCTATAGGTACATTAAAAGTAAAAGATTAGTGAGAGGTAGGCTGAGTGAGAAGTCAGAGGAAATGGGGGAAATTTTAAATGATTTATTTTCCTCGGTATTCACTAGGGGAAAAAATATTGTATCAGTTGAAGTAAAGAAAAATAGTGGGGAGGTCATGAATCATATAAGGAAAACCGAGGAGGTAGTGATGTCTGTGTTAAAAAAGATAAAGGTGGACAAACCTCCGGGTCCGGACAAAGTATTCCCAAGGACACTCAGGGAGACTAGTGTACAGATAGTGGGGCCATTAACAGAGATATTTAGGATGTCACTGGTCACGGGGGTAGTGCCAGAGGATTGGAGGGTGGCTCATGTTGTTCTGCTGTTTAAGAAAGGGTCCAAATGTAAGCCTGGAAATTATAGACCTGTGAGTCTGACGTCTGTGGTGGGTAAGTTGATGGAAAGTGTTCTGAGGGATGGCATTTACAAATATTTGGAAGAACAGGGATTGATAGGTAGTAGTCAGCATGGTTTTGTCAGGGATAGATCATGCTTAACAAACCTTATAGAGTTTTTCGAGGGGGTTACAAAAAAGATTGATGAAGGGAAGGCTGTGGATGTTGTCTATTTAGACTTTAGTAAAGGTTTTGACAAAGTTCCCCACAGGAGGTTAGGAAAAAAGGTGGAGGCATTAGGTATAAATAAGGAGGTAGTGAGATGGATTCACCAATGGTTGGATGGGAGGTGTCAGAGAGTACTGGTAGAAAATTGTTTGTCAAATTGGAGGCCGGTGACTAGTGGAGTTCCTCAGGGATCGGACCTGGGTCCACTATTGTTTGTTATATATATTAACAATCTGGAAGAAGGGGTGGTGAATTGGATAAGCAAGTTTGCAGATGATACAAAGATTGGTGGTATTGTGGACAGTGAGGAAGATTACCGTAGCTTAAAAAGAGATATAGGAAAGCTAGAGGAGTGGGCTGAGAAATGGCTGATAGAATTTAATACGGATAAATGTGAAGTGTTGCATTTTGGAAAGGCAAATCTAAATAAGTCATATACATTGAATGGTAGACAATTGAGGAGTGCAGAACAACAAAGGGATTTAGGAGTTATGGTAAATAGTACCCTCAAAGTTGATACTCAGGTAGATAGAGTGGTGAAGAAGGCATTTGGAATGTTGACCTTCATAAATCGGAGTACTGAATTTAAGAGTTGGGATGTTATGATGAAATTGTACAAAGCATTGGTGAGGCCAAGTTTGGAATACTGTGTGCAGTTTTGGTCACCAAATTATAGGAAGGATATAAACAAAATAGAGAGAGTGCAGAGAGGTTCACGAGAATGTTGACAGGATGTCAGGGTTTGAATTACAGAGAAAGGTTGAGCAGCCTGGGGCTTTTTTCTCTGGAGCATAGAAGATTGAGGGGGGATTTGATGGAGGTGTTCAAGATTTTAAAAGGGACAGAGAGAGTCAACGTGGATAGGCTTTTTCAATTAAGAGTGGGGGATATTCAAACCAGAAGCCATGGTTTGAGATTGAAGGGGGAAAATTATAAGGGGAACATGAGGGGAAATTCCTTCACGCAAAGGGTGGTTGGGGTGTGGAATAAGCATCCGGCAGAGGTAGTTGAAGCAGGGACGTTATTTACATTTAAGGAAAGACTGGATAATTACATGGAGGGGAGAGGATTGGAGGGGTATGGACCAGGTGCTGGTCAGTGGGTTAGGAGGGTGGGGATTTGTTCCGGCATGGACTAGTAGGGCCAAACTGGCCTGTTAAGTGCTGTATATGGTTATATGGTTATATAACCCCGAACAAAATCTCCAATGTGCACATGTGAATTGTTTAATTACAAATTTAAAACTGTGGAGCACAGGGAGGCAAATGAAGGAAAAAATGTCTTTGTCCCAACATTATAGAGGGCACAGTATTTCCAGGCTCAAATGCTGCATGCCTTTGGGTCAGTTGGTTGATGTGTCCTTTACTGAGTCTTGAATGGTGAAGGTGTTCAGCCGACGATGATCGAGGTAGTGGGGTTGGTCCATTTCCGGGGTTCAGATTATGGATGTTCCCCACACCTGGGTTGGAGTGGTCTAAACCTGAGTGGTCAACTGATGATGATGTGGGGGGTGGGGGAGGGGAAACAGAAAATTTTGCAGGCACTGTGACTGTAGTTAAAAACACGCAGAAATGCCAGAGGAACTCAACCAGTCTCGCAGTGTCCATGGGAGGTAAAGATATATTAACTACATTTCAGGTCTGAGCCCTTCCTCAAGGTACAAGCATAGGACAGAAAGGCATCAGAATGAAGTCTGTAGACTGGCAGGGGGAGGGGTCCAGACCAACAAAAGGAGTTAATTGCATATGACAAAAGGAAAGACAAGAATTGATTTGGCTCTGTGAAAGGAGACAGAAGGAGAAGGGGGGAGAGAGAGAGAGAGAGCGAGAGAGAGAGAGAGAGAGAGAGAGAGAGAGAGAGAGAGAGAGAGAGAGAGAGAGAGAGAGAGAGAGGGAGGAGATGGGGAAGAAGAAGGGAGGGAGTTTCCTTGGCAGAAACCAAAGAGTTCAATGTCAATGCCATCCAGTTGAAAGGTGCCCAGACGGAAGATGAGATGTTGTTCCTCCAATTTATGGATGGCCTCAGTCTGGCAGTGGAATCACACATCTTGATTCAGGTGTTGGAGCTAGCCCACCCTTGCATTCAGGTAATGGGTGTGATCCACCCTTTGGGTTCAGGTGGGAGAAGGTGGCCCAATCTCTCTGTTTCAAATATCGACTATCCCAAAAGACCTGGGCAAGAATCTAGCTCCCCTTGTTTGCCAAGGCAGGAAACCCTTGATGGAAAGAGGACATTTTCAGTGGAGGGATCGTTAGATTATTCTGCAACACCTCTTTCGTGAAACATGTACATATCCCAATAGCGCACGACTTCGTCTAATCAATCGGGAAACAACCGTGCAACAGGATGAATGAGTTAACATTTGGAAGTCAGGAACGCATTCCTGTTAATGGTATTTATAACCACACATCATGGCTGTGCTGCAAGGTCGATATTACTGTTGACGGAAATAAGTCTATTCTTTCAAGAAGTGGGGAAACAATGTCAAAGAAAGAAATACTATTCTTAGCCTTTGTTTTCCTTCCAAAAGTTGGAAGGAAAACGGCCAGCAAAGAATTCCACATCATTTCCATGGTTGGCCCTGTGGAATAATGATAAGGAAAAGCCTTGTCATCCAGATACAATCCTGGAAACTCCAGCTGGGATCTCAGTGTATGCCAATTAAATTCATCTCCCTGGCTCCTACAGCAGTGGCTCGACATTTGGCTTGTGTTCAAACGACAAATAGATCCTGTGCTTTCAAACTTTTCTTGATCCTTGATCCTAATCAAATCCAGGTAGAGATTCAATATTTTAGATTCAGATTCAGGTTTCTTGTCAGAGTACATACATGACATCACCAATAACCCTGAGGTTCTTTTGCCTGCGGGAAAAGCAGAATTACCATTTATTAGCAGTGTGTAGCCAGCGATCGGGAGAGAGGTTCGAATCCCATGCTGACTGGGAGGAGTTTGTATGTTCTCCCCGTGTCTGAGTGGGTTTCCTCTAGGGGCTCTGGTTTCCTCCCACCCTTCAAAACATGCCAAAGTTGTAGGTCAATTGGGTTTAATTTGGTGGCACAGGTTTGTGGACCAAAAGAGTCTGTTACAGTGTTGTATGTCTAAATTTTTAAAAAATTAAATTAAACAAATGAAAAAAATCTAAACAAACTGATTGTGCAATGCAGAGAAAAAAAAACTAAAAATTGCAAAGGTTATAGTCATGTGCACAGAATTTAATTTCCTAGCTCCCTCTAATTCTATCAGATTCCGATTTATTGTCAGAGTACATACATGACAACACATACAACCCTGAGATCCTTTTTCCTGCAAACAAGGCAAATTACCATTATTAGTGGTTTAAAAAAGCTGTACACAGTGTTTCATATAAAAAGCATCAAGAAATGTAAACAAACTGTGCAATACAGAGAAAAAATCAAAATGAGTCCCTGATTGAGTTTGTCATTGAAGAGTCTGATGGTGGAGGGGTAACAGCTGTTCCTGAACCTGGTGGGTGTAAGACACCTCTTTCCTGATGGCAGCAACGAGAACAGAACATGTGCTGGGTGGGGATGGGGATCCTTGATGATTGCTGCTGCTCTCCGACGGCAGTGTTCCCTGTAGATGTTCTCGATGCTGGGGAGAGTTTTACCTGTCATATCCTAGGCTGTGTCCACTACATTTTGCAGGGCTTTCCACTCTGGGGCATTGATGTCCCCCATACCAAATCATAAGGCAACTTGTTTCTGTATTTATATTCTTCATAAGATATCAATTATAGCCCCTTTATTTAAAGCTAAGGAACTTCTCTCCCATCAAACTTTCACAATAAAGGTTTATGACATGTACTTAGAAGAACGCAACGTATCCATGCAGCTATAACTCGCTGTATTTGTAAATCTCACCTTTGTCAGATGATCTTTCAATCTTGTAGAGAGAAGACGTCAACTTATTCAAGATGAATAATAAACCTGATGAGGGTGGGGTCCAGAGAGTACACACAAGTGCTGGAGAAACTCAGCAGGTTACTCAACATGCATGGAAAGCACAAGGTGGTCGACGTTTTGGCCCTGAGCCCTTCTTCAGGGGTGGCAAGAAGCTCTGCAGTATCTCGGACCTGGAGCGTGAAGATTAGAATTGGATTAAATAATCTGGACAGATCCTTATAAGTTGATAAACAGAAGACAGTGCCCTCGATAATGTTTGGGACAAAAACACTAATTTTCATTTATTTGCCCCTGTGCTCCACAGTTTTAAATTTGTAATCAAACTATTCACATTGATTAAAGTGCATTTGTATACATTTTCGTTTGAAATTACAGCACTTTTTACACATAGTTCCCTTATGTCCCATAATGTTTGGGACATTTGACTTCACGTGTGTCTGTGAGTACTCAGCTAAGTTGAATTGCTTCGTTGGAGCAGGTAGGTTCAATCCTGAGCTTTTGACCACTTTTAGAATCTGTAGTTGCCATTTTTCAATACGAGGACCAGAGTTGTGCCCAATGAAAGTCAAACAAGCTGAAAATCAAGAATAAAACAGTAGGAGACATCGCCCAAACCTCAGAATTACAAAAATCAGTTTGGAGCATCATTCAGAAGAAAGAACGCACTGGTGAGCTCAGTAATCGCAAAGGCACTGGGAGGTCAAGGAAGAATCCACTGCTGGTAACAGAAAAATTCTCATCATGATGTAGAAAAATCCCCAAACTCCCATCCGACAGACCAGAAACACTCCTCAGGAGGCAGGTGTGGACGTGTCCATGACCTCTGTCCACAGAAGACTTCATGAACAGAAATACAGAGGCTACACTGCAAGATGCAAATCACTAGTTAGCCACAGAAACAGGACGGCCAGATAACAGTTTGCCAAGAAGTATTTAAAAGAGCCTGCAGTATTCTGGAAAAAAGGTCTTGTGGTTAGATGAGACCAAGATTAACTGTATCAGAGTGATGGCAAGAGCAAAATGTGGAGGCGTAAATGAACTGCCGTAGATCCAAAGCATCCACCTCATCTGTGAAACATGGTGGTGGGGGTGTTATGGCCTGAGCACATCTGGCTGCCACAGGGACTGGCGCACTTATCTTCATTGATGAAGTAAGTGTTGATTGGAGTAGCAAAATGAATTCTGAGGTGTATCTGCTCAGGTTCCAGCAAATGCAGTGAAATGATCCCAAACATACTGTTAAAACAACAAAGTTTTTCAAAGCTAAAAACTGGAAAATCCTTCAATGGCCAAGTCAGTCACCCGATCTAAATCCAATCGAGCACGCCTTCCATGTGCTAAAGAGAAAACATAAGGGGACAAGTCCCCTGAAACAAGCAGGAGCTGAAGGTGGCTGCAGTAGAGGCCTGGCAGAGCATCACCAGAGAAGATATTCAGCACCTGGTGACATCGATGAATCACAAACTTCAAGCAGTCATTCTTCTTTGGCTTGGCTTCGCGGACGAAGATTTATGGAGGGGGTAAAAAGTCCACGTCAGCTGCAGGCTCGTTTGTGGCTGACAAGTCCGATGTGGGACAGGCAGACACGGTTGCAGCGGTTGCAGGGGAAAATTGGTTGGTTGGGGTTGGGTGTTGGGTTTTTCCTCCTTTGCCTTTTGTCAGTGAGGTGGGCTCTGCGGTCTTCTTCAAAGGAGGTTGCTGCCCGCCAAACTGTGAGGCGCCTAGATGCACGGTTTGAGACGTTATCAGCCCACTGGCGGTGGTCAATGTGGCAGGCACCAAGAGATTTCTTTAGGCAGTCCTTGTACCTTTTCTTTGGTGCACCTCTGTCACGGTGGCCAGTGGAGAGCTCGCCATATAACACGATCTTGGGAAGGCGATGGTCCTCCATTCTGGAGACGTGACCCATCCAGCGCAGCTGGATCTTCAGCAGCGTGGACTCGATGCTGTCGACCTCTGCCATCTCGAGTACTTCGACGTTAGGGATGAAAGCGCTCCAATGGATGTTGAGGATGGAGCGGAGACAACGCTGGTGGAAGCGTTCTAGGAGCCGTAGGTGGTGCTGGTAGAGGACCCATGATTCGGAGCCGAACAGGAGTGTGGGTGTGACAACGGCTCCACAAAGTACTCAACATGACTAATATACGCACATTGCTACGTCCTAAATATTATGGTGCCCTAAAATGAGGGGACTATGTATAAAAGGTGCTGTAATTTCTACATGGTCAAACTAAAATGTCTACAAATAACCTTGAATAAAATCTGGAATGTGCACTTTAATCACGTGTGAATTATTTGATTACAAATTTAAAATTGTGGGTCACAGGGGCAAACAAAGGAGAAAAAAAATGTACAAATACCCTTTAATAAAACCTGGAATGTGCACTTTATTTTAAATGTATTTTTTTTAATTTGCACTTACAGCACAGTAATGGGCCGTTTCGTCCCTCAAGCCCATTCACAGTTTACACCCAACTAACCCACAACCCCGACACGTTTCGAATGGTGGGAAGAAACCGGAGCCCCCGGGGAAAACCTACGCAGACACGGGGAGAAGGTACAAAGCTCCCTGCAGACAGCGCGGGGTTCGAACCCCGGTTCCCATCGCAGGTGCCGTAAAGGTGTTGTGCCAACCTTGCCACCCCCTTGTGAATTGTTTCACTGCAAATTTAAAACAGAGGGGCTGCGAAAGAGCTCAGAATTACTGAGGATTGTTAGAAGACTGAGGGGGTTAAGGGCTGACCATTATATTTTCTGGATATTTTCAAATGTAAATATGATTATCCTGGAAATAACCCTCAGATGTTACCACAAGTGGCAATTTCCAGGTCAAATCTATAAAAGGCAGCAGATCTCTGCCTCCAAGGCTGCACTGGATGTGAACTGCAGTGCATGGAACAGCATTGTACTGAGCTCCAAGTCTGCCAGTCTACAGCAGGAGAAGTGTAGTAGGCCAGGTAGACTGGACGCTGCATCGCTGAAAACAGATTCACTGTGGAAGGAGCAGGAATACACCTTCTCTCTGCAGACACTAGCCGCTTTCAGGTGTTCAGGTGCAGATAATCCGCCAGCAGATGCGGGTGGGGGAGTGCAGCTGGGATGATCAGGTGGCCGCGGAGAAGACGCCTTTCTATCACCTGAATGTGCCGGCTGAAGGAGAGCCCCACGTCCGAGCGAACTGTGGACTGTGGCCGTAGTCCCACTGCTGCTTTCAGGTGCAATGGGGGATTCTCCGAGCCGGAGAATATACCAACAGGGGGGGAGGGTGAGGTAAGTGCGCCTCCTGGCCAGGTTCTTCACTTTCAGGTGGCCTCCTGACAGCCGCATTGGGGTAGAATAGGTGGCTTTACAGTCGGGTATTCTGGCCACCTGAAACCGGCTAATGCCTAAGCAAATGGTCGTTTTCCACCATGTTCTTCCCTCTTCATGTCGGTTGGATTGAATTGAAAATCTCTGCGGGAAGTGGAACGAGGGGAAAAGCAGGAAAGCTACATACTATACTAGTGTCTCATTGAAAAAGAGCTTTATTCTGCTCAAAACAGGATGCATGACTCCACTTCCTTTGTTTTATTCTTAATCCTGCTGACACACCAAAGAGCAAGGCATAAGTCCGTATTGAAGGAATAGACGTGAGCAATGGGCCATAACCAGGTCTTCAATTGGGAAGAAAAGCCAACTTTAAGTGTTGAGGGTCATGAGAGGCCCATGGAGCAGCAACATGGACCAATGCTTCAACCTTCCCTTCATGAGATCCTGTCAGAACCATTGGAGAGGCAGTGGACCTTTCACCCAGACCTGGGTACCAAGCCCATTTTCCATGTGAAGCTGCATTATCTGTCAATTGTGGCTCTGCAATACCACTGGACAAAGAAGATTTTGCTTCCTGAACCCTTTCGGGTGTGTTTTATGGATTTTGGGTGTTCAAAAATCTACCGGGGGGGGTGGTGTTGATTAATTAGGTGTAAATTGGGTGATATGGACCCATGGGCCAAAATGGCCTGTTTCCGTGCTGTATGTCTAAATTCTTTAAAAATTAAACATCATGAAAATCACCTTGAAATTTTCCTAACACTTACCATTTAATAGCACCTAATAGCCTGAGACTGTCTGATCTCGGAAGCTAAGCAGACTCAGGCCTGGTCAGTAACTGGAGGGGAGACCACCTTGGAACGCCAGGTGCTGTAGGTATCTGTGGGGGAGCTGGACAAAGAGGCGTCTCTCTGTCTGCCTTACAGTAGGCAAAGATTAAAAGAATGTATGTTACATTCTAAATAATGGAATCCTTACCTTTTGTCTTTATTTTTTACCAAAAAAAACGATTTTGTGATTTCCTGTCTACTAGTATATTGCCCACAAAGCAAGGATAGATGCAGACAGGCTATAAAAGTAGCTCCCGTAGAGAGATGCTGTTCGATTGAATGCATGTTGATGCACATGTTCTTCAGACGATAGCATAGTGAATGTACTTAACAATAGCATTTATTGCCTTCAGGATGATTCACTGCAGCAGAAATGTCTTGTCAATGTTGCAACAGTTGCGATACATTCTGTTACATTTGTGGCAAGTATTATTGAATGAAGATCTACCAATGCCTGAAGAGGGAAACCGGTGCGGACTTGAAAGGCCAATATGGCCTGTTTCTGCTCCGTAAATGGTTATATGTGCTTAAGGTTCAAAGACACAGTAGCACTGCCGATGAGCTCTACTTCAGTTGTAAAATTGGTGACCAAGACAAATGGGCTATCAACCTGAAAGCAATGGGTCCGCATCATGATGCGATTAAACAAGATTGGAATGAGGGGTCATAAGTTAAGGGTTAGGGGGCAAAACTTTAGAAGCAACATAAGAGGGATCTTCTTCGCTCAGAGAGGGCTGGCTGAGTGGAACGACCTTCCGGAAGAGGTGGTTGCAGCAGGGTCAATTTTGTCATTTAAGAGAAGGTCGGATGTGAAGGGGTTGGAGGGTTATGTACAGGGAGCAGGTAGATGGAAGTAGTGGAGTTTCACTTAAATCGGTGTGGACTAGAGGGGCCGATATAGCCTGTTTCCGTATCGTAATTTGTGGTGCGCTGTTAGCCAGAATCAGACACACACAAAGATAAAGACTGTACAACAGGTTTTAATCCAGAAAGACTTCCACAGAGCCAGGCTGGCTGTGGCTGCAGCAACTCTGTGTGAGGCATCGGGAGGCCGGCGCAGGCTTATATCTCGGAGGGTGATTGACTCCTGACCGGGTGGGGCTTGATCCATTCAGGCTGACTGATTGACAACCGGCCAGGTGTTGTCCTGTCCCTTACACTCCTGCAGGTACAGAGGTTCCCCCCTGCATTAGGCTGGTGGTGCACCCCCGGTTATATATGGTTATATGGTTAAATTCAATAAAAGTTCATTTAATGTTTCACCAATTTCTTACATGATACAGAAAATCTGAAATTATCTTTGTGTTCAGCTTGAAGCCATCTATCATAATTGCCAATTTTTTACTGGCGCAAACCTTTTGAAAAAAAAATTACCGTCCAGTGAATTGGTCATATGGTGGTTTCTTTTACGTTGGAGAAACCGAATGCAGATCAAGTGACCACTCTGTAGTGCATCCATGCACGTGTGACCTCTAGTTTCCAGTTCCCTGTCCCTCTGTCCCTCTCTGATCTCAGTCCTCAGATTCCTACAGCACCTCATGGCAGGATTAGTGTCATTGGTGGGGGGGGGGTGGTGGTGGCATTCATGGGCCATGTCTTCCCCCACTGACCGCACCGGGTGACTCCATCAGAGGGGCTATTAGCGTGCGCGTTTGTCTGCTATGTCATAGGGAGGGGGGAAGGTGACGGCAGGGAGGAGATTCATGGCAGCTTTGGCACCCATTTCCCCCCACCACACCCCAACCTGCTGAGTGAGTTTTCAAAAATCAGTTTGTGAACCCCCTTTCCCCTGCCCTCTGCGCATACCCTAATGCCCTCCGTTTAGGCTTGTTCCGACGCCGACTCCACCTCATGGAGTAATTTGAGATTTACATCAGGGAAACAGGTTATTCGGCCCAATTTTCCCACGGCGATCGTTGTCTGCCCATTCATCCCATTTGCCTGTGCTCAGCCACGTCCCTCAAAAGCATTTCTATCTATGTATATAGAACAGCGCAGCACCGTACAGGCCCTTTGGCCCTCGATATTGTGCCAACCCATACACTCCTTCTTTAAAGAAAAGTACCAAGCTCTCCCTACCCCATCACCCTCCATTTTTCTTTCATCAATGTGTCTGACTGAGAGTCTCTTAAATGCCCCCAATGTTCCAGCCTCCACCATCATCCCTGGCAAGACATTCCAGGCATCCACAACTCTCTGTGTAAAAAACGTAACCCTGATGTCTCCCCTAAACTTCCCTCCCTTAATTTTGTACAGATGTCCTCTGATGTTTGCTGATCCTGCCCTAGAAACAAGCGCTGGCCGTCCACCCTATCTAAGCCTCTCATAATCCTGCAGACCTCTATCAAGTCTCCTCTCATCCTTCTACGCTCCAAAGAGAAATGTCCCAGCTAACCGTGCTTCATAAAACTTGTTTCCCAATCCAGGCAGCATTCTGGTAAATCTCCTCCGCATTCTCTCCATAGTTTCCAAATCCTTCCTATAATGAGGTGACCAGAATTAAACACAATACCATACATTTGTAGAGTTTCAACATAACCTCTCTACTCCTGAATTCAATCCCCCTATTAATGAAGCCCGGCATCCCATAGGCCTTCTTAATGATCCTATCAACTTGTGTGGTGACCTTGAGGGATATATGGATTTGCATTTTCTGACTTGGTTCATTACAGCATTCCGGATTCAATACTAAGATCAGGGACATCTTGCAAGATTTTTATTCCAGATTTCCAGCATTCTTTCTAATTTCCTTTGGTAAGTCCAGATAATTGTTCAGCATTTTCACTCTCCCTGGACTTTAAATACTCCGCAGTTTCACCCCTTCATTTAATCTCTGCTGTATTTTAGCCGATCATAGAGTTTGTCTCCGGCTCTCTCCAACTCCAAAGTTCCTGGTTGGAGGAACTTGGGACATTAACACTTTCTCTCCCTACAGATGCTGCCCTGATCTGCTGAGTATTTCCAGCACTTTGTATTCCCACTTCAGCGAAGCGACCGGGTAGGGGGGGGGGGGGGAAGAGGGCAAGAGTCGCTCTCTGATGGGAGAAGGAAGGGAAGGGAGGGGTGAGGGGAGCTGGAAGAAAAGGATGCAGAGGGTGAAGGAAAGAGAGAGGTCAGGGGAGGAGGTTGACATAAATTGGAGAAGTTAATATAGAATGCTACAGCACACAAAACAGGTTATTTGGCCCTTCTGGTCTGTGCTGACCATCATTCCCCTCATCCCATTGCCATGCTCCCATTCCATAATCCTCTAGACCTCTCCCATCCATATATCTATCCAGTTTATTCTTAAAACTTAAGATCAAGCCCGCATTCACCACATCAGATGGCAGCTCGTTCCACCCTCCCACCCCTCTCTGAGTGAACTTTCCCCTAATGTTCCCCCTAAACCTTTCCCTTTTCAGCTTAAAGCTATGACCTCTTGAATTTATCTCCCCCAATCTAAGTGGAGAAACCCTACTCGCATCCACTCTGTCTATACCTCTCATAATCTTGTAAACCACCATCAAATCTCCCCTCATTCTTCTTCACTCCAAGGAATAAAGTCCTAACCTGTTTAACCTTTCCCTGTAACTCAACTCCTGAAGACCCGGCAACATCCTAGTAAATCTTCTCTGCCGTCTGGTTGGAATCTTTGGAAATATCTATCTCAGAGTCTCAGTTGCTGTGCACATACAAGAAAAAGATTGATAGATTTTTGATATGAGGGGAACCAAGGGGTTAGTGCAAGAAAATTACGTAGAGTGAACAAATCAGCCATGATTTGACTGTACGGCAGAGCAGGGTTGAAGAGACAATTGCCTTTCCTAGTTTCCCATTGCCTCTGTGTTTAGTCCCTGTGGACCCCTGCATTCAAAAAAAAATGCTCGATGTATATTCCTCCTCAGCAGAACTCTGACCTTGGGAAATGTATTCCTGGACCCCTGCAAGGACTTGGCTTCAACCTGCAGGAAATGCCTGTGGCTATTTAGGCTGATTGAGCCACCGAAATGTTTCCGCTAATGCACAGCGTATGGACATTATCAGTCTCTGCTACTGTCTGTCTGAGAACACATACACTACCAGACCCGCTACCATCAAAATGTGCGAATAACCAGGCAGCAAATAAGCTACTTCCTCAGACAGCAATGGGATTGGTAGATTTCTGAAATCCAGATCTAATGGGAGATACTAATGGAAGTGGAGCCAGGACTCCAATCTGCCAGGAACTTCTTAAATGGTGGAAAAGACTTGAAGGGTCGAATACTCTTCCAATACTGATTCTTATAATCATCAAAAAATATATATAACGCATTGGACTGATTCCTGAAAGGAGTATCTGTTGTTCCTACTGTCGGTTCATTTCTTTTATTATCTGACTCATAGACGAACAGACAAACCAGCATTTCTCCAGACCATGGTCCACACACACACTGCATATAATGATCACATATGTGCATAAGCATATGTTTCATTTTTAAGAGACCCAAGGTTGTCGGATACCGTTCATCAATCCCACAGCCTGCAGGAAGAAACTGCCAATGTTAATTTGGATGCTTTTTCACCTCCTTCCTGATGGCAGTGGGTCAAAGATCCTGTTTAAGTAACGCTCCTGGAGAATGTGGTCAATAGAATAAAGGGCTGCTCTTCTGTTTTCAACGTCAGGTTCGATGCTGACCCACGCAGCGACGCAACCAGACAGGACACTCTGAATTATGATCCTGTAAAATGTTGTAAAAATGGAGGGGGGGGGAGAGCGTCATCTTGCCCACCTCAACCTCCTTAGGATGTGCCTGGCTGATGAGGAGATATTGTGGGTCTGGGATAGATCATCTATTAAAGGGATACAGGGAATGTTGTACTCTCCACTCTCAATACAACTGAGCCCTTGATCTGCAGGAGAGAGTGGTCGACCTTCATCCTCCTGAAGTTCACAATCATCTCGTTTGTCTTGTCCATCTTCAGACTCATGTTGATTTTCTTGCACTATCTGACGAGATTTCCCCCCCACCCCCCACCCCCCCACCAACTTCTGTTCTGTAAGCCAACTCAACAGATTTGATTTCAGATTTATTGTCAGAGAACATACATGACATCACATACAACCCTGAGATCACTTTTTTCCTGCAGGCCAGGCAGAGTTACCACTAATTGGTAGTGCAAAAAAATAAACTGCACACAGTGCAAAACATGTAAACAAATAAAAGAACTGTAAACAGATAACAAATGTGAACAAACTGACTGCAGGACAGAGAGAACAAAAGAAAATCAATAAAGTGCACAAATCCTTAAATGAGTCCCTGATTGAGTTTGTTGTTGAGGAGTCTGTTGGTGGAGGGGCAGCAGCTGTTTCTGAACATGGTGGTGCAAGTCTTGTGGCACCAATACCTCTTTCCTGATGGTAGCAGCGAGATAATTTGCAAATCCTTAAAAAAATTGTGCCTTGCTCAAAACTGCTAACTGATTGAAAGACATTAAACAGTCTCCTGCAAATAAGTCTGAAATGGTTATTTACTCCTTTAATTTTCCATATTGAAAATGCCTGATCGCTTGGGAATATACCCAATGGAAATAATTTTTCCATAGCTTGATGAAGGGCTCAAGCCTGAAAAGTATCTTTATCTTGACCTGCTGAGTTTCTCCAGCGTTGCGTTTTTACCACCGTGTCTGCATATTTTTGTGCTTTACCTTCTGAGAAAAGACATTTTTCCTCATCTCAACCTTTTATTCTGAATTATAACTCTTCCTCAGGCAGGTTCTTGCATCACCCTGTTGAGCCTTATGAGTCCCAATTAGATATCTTACTCTCTTGAAATATAGAGAATGCAATCCCACTCTACTCAATTTCTCCTTGTATAGCAAGCCCAGAAACCAAGCCAGTGAATTTGTGCTGCTCTGGTTTCCACCCACATCCTGAAAACCTGCTGATAAATCAATTGGCTCAATAAGTGACTACTAGTAGCTTTACATACGAGGACAAACAAGAGGAAATTGATGCGCATGAGAAGGAAAATTGGTCAAAGAGAAATAAGTGGATGAATAGCCCCCCGATTCTGAGAGATAGCATAAAAAAGGACCAAAAGGCTTCCTGTTTGTTGCTAGAAATTGCGAGAAATATAAATACAGTATAAGAACTTTAAGATCATGGTGCAAGCCCGCTCCAGTCCCAAGGACAGATTCCTGCCAGCTGATGCAATATAACCGTTGGTCTCCAGAATTCAAACTGGCAGCCTCAGGCCTCAAAAAACCGCCAAGATAAATTGAGGAAAATAAATAAAAACATTGAAATAGATAAGAATAAAATAATAAGTAAAAATTGCAAAGTTTAAATAACACATAAGCCTTTGGTAAAGATGGGAGCCAATATTCAGTTAGCGGAGGACCTTGGTCGGGCTTTGCTCGTAGCAGCTGTTTGAATAAAGTTGTGTGAAACAGCGATGGCCTCGCCCAGGATGAAGAGCTGGTTGATGCCTCTTGCCACTGGGGCAACTCTCTTAAAGTTTCTCCTTATCCCTGTTTAGTAAGAGTCGCCCCAGTCAGAGGCTTTACCTATAAACCTGGGGGGGGGGGGGGGTTAATTGTCTATAATGTTATTGTTTGTCTTTGGGGTGACTTCATGGGGGGGGGGGGAGGAACTAGCAGATGCAGCGACAGTTAAATGTTTTTAAAGAACGTGACTGAAAATAAAGTAAAATGCTTTAAGGTTTATATATTCATACAAGTGAAGTTTGTTCAGTGTAAGTACAGTCTAGTATTTTTGTCTTTAAAACTGTTTATTCTTAATGCTGGTGTATTAGTTGGGCATTGTAAGAGTAAATCTCAAGAAACCAGAAAATACACTTATCTGGCACCTACCAATCCCCATAGGTACCAGATACCAGGAGTTTACTTCGACTTACACCCGATCAAGTGATGTCCAATTGCCATAAGGACTTAATAAAAATCTTAAAATTCACGCTGGGACCGATGTTGGTGGGTGTTAGTGGACGTTAAGTCATGCATCACGCATTTGACATGTGGGCTCAATACTTGAAACAAAGCACTGCCAGCTGTATAATGGTACACAGTATACATCTAACTTCTGGTTCAGAACGTATATGTAATTGAAATCTGTAATATATGGATGTACTTTTTATTGTTATTGTGTCCTCTATTTACTACAAAAGAAGCACATCGTACCGTGTAACATTTTTTTAGTCTCGATACCATACGAGACACCAACATCCGGCCGCAAATCACATTGGATAAATGTTATCGGAAAATATACAGTGCATCGTGGTATTTAGACATGTATGTCCAATATAGAGGCTTAGGTAAATATGCATGAGTGTCCCAGTATCTTATGTTGTACAGTCTATTTCACCTATAATTATCGACTTGCGCCCAAATTGATTTGCATCCCCACTTCCAGAATGTAACCCGGACACAAGTCAATGCATGCCTGAAGTGATTTTTGAGATTATTCTCTCACTCAGTCTACATCTGCCTGGCTTGTGAATTACTAATTAAGAGAAAATCCACAAATATATACCATTGCCAGAAAGGGTCATTAAATACCCACACTACGTGCACCCTGTAATGATGTGGGGTGAGCATTTAAATACGGTCCTTATAATCAGCCATTGTTTCATATAATTAAAGTGAGCCTTCCGCTTAAAATTAATGCAAACTCTTGAACCCTGTACTAAAGAACAACTGCTAAGGTGAGACAGTAAACTCATAAACGAAATATCTCACCATATTTTGTCAAGCAGAGAAGGTCTCTTGTAACAGTTAGGTCTAGAAGTAGTAGGGTATCCAGCCCCTTCGGCCTGATCTGCCTCTCTTGACCCTTCCAGATTATGGCTAATATTCTATACTGTGTGTTCCTGCCCTATTCCCTTATCCTTCGATTTCCTTAACATCCATCTCTGAATTGATTACGGAAAAAGCCAACGTCTACAGCTGAGAAAATTTCTCCTCATCTCAGTCCTACCTGGCCGACCTCTCGTTAAATTTTAAATTTAGCCTTGTTAAATCTTGTAAAAATTTGGTAAGTTTCGACTGGATCTTTACTGTTATGTCATGAATCTCTTCGATACCTGGACCCAAGATTTGAGAGCATAGAAAGAGAAGCAGGAGTCGGCCATCCGGCCCGTCGAGCCTCCTCCGCCGTTCAATGAGATCGTGGCTGAGCTGATGAGAGCCTCATCTCTACCCACCTGCCTTTTCCCCATATCCCTTAATTCCCCGACTATGTAAAAATCTACCCAACCTTGTCATAAATGTATTGACTGAGATGGATTCCATAGATTCACCCCACTCTGGGAAAAGCAGTTCCTCCTCATCTCGATCGTAAATCTACTGCCCTGAATCTTGAGGCTATGTTCCCTAGTTTAGATCTCCCCCACCAATGGAAACAATCAATCATATCTCTGCCTTTCATAATTTTATACACTTCTATAAAATCCCTCTCATTTTTCTGAATTCCAGCAAGAACAGTCCCAGATGACTCAATCTCTCCTCAGAGGCCAACCCCTTCATCGCTGGAATCAATCCACTGCATCGACATCAAAGCTAGTCCATCCTTCTCAAGTGAGGAGACCATAACTGCATGCAGTGCGCCAGATGCGGCCTCACCAGGACCTTGTATAGTGGCAGCATAACCTCCCCATTCTTAAATTCAATCCCTCCAGCAATGACACTGAAGAACATCATTATATATGGTATCCGATCTTCTGCCTGGAAGAACACTTAAAAAGAAACATCATTGACCTTGGAGTATTCTGAATTGAGGAAGGGGAATTTGGAATTTCAAGGTCGTTTTAAGAAAATGTTTGCCTTCAAGGAAGGTACCAGCCCCAGAGCTTGCTGGGTGCTCCATCATGTAAAGCACAAAAGCACTGGAGAAACCAAAGGAAGCAAAGGGATATAACCAGTGTTTCAGCCCTGAGCCCTTCATCATGACATGAAGTTTGACCCCGAGTAAAGCTATTGTGCCCTTTCTCCTGCACTCAGATCATAAACACCCTTCTCAGAAGTTTATTAATCCTGCTCCAGGGACAGGCCAGTCATGGAAAAAGGAAATATTTAGTGCAATTAAGGCAGCCCAAGTAAGCTACCTACGTGCCTCAGCGATACTTCCCTCCATCTGCAGTGAGGCTGCTCATACCTTTGAATCAGAATGCTGTGGGCTCCAATCCTGTAACCGAGCCGTGTGTCTTTTTTTTTCAACTGTAGGCCCACCATTGCAGTACGAAGTGAGTGCGACATTGTCTGGGGCTGCAGGTCAGATTCTAAATCGGGGTTCTTAAATTAGATAAAAGAGAAGGATTCCAGTTCAGCCGCTCTTGTGTTATCAGCACATCCCAATAATGACCAATAACTAATCTCTTGAAGTGAAAATCAAAACACTGCAAATGCTAGAAATCCGATGACGTATCTTCAACCTGAAATATTAATTCTGTCTCTGTCTCTCTTTCTCGCTCCCTCTCTTTTGTCTTTCTCTTCTGTCTCCCTTTATCTCATCTCTCTCATACACACTATTTCTCTCATCTCTCACTCGTCTTTCTCACACTCTCCTCTCTCCCTCTCTCCCTCTCTCTCTCTCTCTCTCTCTCTCTCTCTCTCTCTCTCTCTCTCTCCTGCCTCTCACTCTTTGTCTTTCTCTTGTGCCTCCCACACACCCACTCTCTCTTTCATCTCTTACGTACTCTCTTTATCTCACTGTGGTGAGCTGTTAGCCAGAATCAGACATACACAAAGATAAAGACTGTACAACAAGTTTTAATCCACAAAGACTTCCACAGAGCCAGGCTGGCTGTGGCTGCAGCAACTATGAGTGAAGCCTCGGGAGGCCGGCGCAGGCTTATATCCCGGAGGGTGATTGACTCCTGACCGGGTGGGGCTTGATCCATTCAGGCCGATTGATTGACAGCCGGCCAGGTGTTGTCCTGTCCCCTTACACTCCTGCAGGTACAGAGGTTGCCCCCTGCAGTAGGCCGGTGGTACACTCCTGCAGGTACAGAGGCTTCCCCCTGTAGTAGGCCGGTGGTGTACCACCATACTCACTTTCTCACTTTCTCTCTCTCTCTCTCTCTCTCTCTCTCTCTCTCTCTCTCTCTCTAAAATGATCTCCCCTGATCACCAGTGAAGAGTGGTCTTGTTCAATCCCCATTTGAAGGACAGCTCCTCTAACATTCTCTTTTCCATAGGACTCGCCCATGAGCAGGAGGATGCAAGATGGCGGAGAATTTTCTCCTGTATTATCCCTTGATCAAAACAGATTCACTTTCTGTGCACCTCCACTTCCCCCTCATCAAAGGGTACCCCCGAGCAAAGAGTGCCTGTGCTCATTTGCAAAAGACTTGTAAGAACACTTTCTTTTGAAAACGATCCCTTGACTGTGGAAGTCTTCCAGATGCCATTGTTTGCCCACCCAATGAAAGACCTTTGCTCGTTCATCGTGTTACGAGCTATTTAGTGGACTCAGCCTCACAGAATTCAGTATAGGAGTGGCCACTGGCAAAGACAGCTGAGATTTTCAAATCCTAACTGGAACATTCCATCTGAGACCTGCCAAAAATAAGCAATAGGAAATATAACATTTGCCAGACTCTGTGCAGGAACCTCAATGAAGGTCTTTCTCCAGTAAGAGTCTCTCTTTTATTATTATTTTGGTCCATAGGTCTTACTGCTCCCACGCCACACACCCTCCATCTCCCCGTTGGGAAGCAACTGGTTCCCAGGCTACTATGCCAATACTTAAAAGCACCTGTGAAAGCCAGGACTGTTAGCAAATCCAGCTGCCCCCTCCAGACCGGGAGTAGGATAGAAAAGGCCTGGATACGGCCTGGGAAAGGCCAGAATAAGGCATGTTCATGGCCTGATTCAAGCCCAACAAGAGCCTAAAAGCTATTGAAATGCATGACACTGAGCCCTAACCAATGGAGGGCTGAGCAAAGCTGCATCACGACCCAATGTAGGTCTAAACAAGGCCCAAGAAGGAAGGCCGGTCAGAGGCTTACAGGAAACCCCATTCAACCCCTCAAACCTGCACTGCTATTCACTACGATCCTGGTTGATCATCCACATTAGTACCTTGTTCCTGCTTCCACCCCATCTCCCTTGTCATCCCTAAGAACAAAATCTAACTCCTTCTTGAATATTTTTAGCTGTCAGATTTCAGATAGATTGTCAGAGTATGTACATGACATCACATACATTCCTGAGATTCTTTTATCCTGTGGGTGACCACTTAGTGCACATATGTCAAACTCTGGCCCGCGGGCCAAATTTGGCCCGCGATATAATTATATTTGGCCCGCAAGATCATTTCAAAAATGTATTAGAGGTGGCCTGCCCTGCAGCGAGAGCCGATGCTGTTTTTTGGTAATGTCACCCCCACCATCCTCCCCCTTCATTGCACATCCTTCCCCATTGTAACACGAGAAATTGTAACATGAGAAGTCTGTCAATGTCATCAGCCGGCAAGCCAGTTGGAAGGCTCCCCGCACAACCAGTCACTTCTCCCACCTGTCGAGCGGTGCGGCGGATGGGCGAGCGCCTGTGATTTCCTGTCGGCGCGACGGGCATGGCAGGCTGCGCATGGCCCCCAGGCAGCGCGAGCCCCGCACAACTGGCACCGGACGGTCCTTCCACAGCGCGAGCGCACTTCTCCCGGTCGCCACGGCCTTCAGCGCTTGCACCCGCGCGGACCCCAGGGACGGCAGGTTCGGCCCTGCTCGTGAAGAGAGAGATGGTGGCTGTCCGCAAAGGCTGATCGGCAGCGCGCTGGGCCTGAGTGAGTGGGTAAGCAGGGGTGGGCAGAGGGTGTAGGTGAGGAGTAATGGGCAGGGGAAGTTATGGTGGTGCGAGGGGCAGTTAGAGGGAGGGATGAGTAGAAGGAGGGGTGGATAGGGAAGAGGCAGGGCGAGTAGGGGAGGGGTGATTAGAGGGTGAGAGACGGGTAGAGGGAGGAACAGGTTGAGGGGAGAGGCAGTAGAGGGGCATGTATAGGATGGGGTAGGTAGAGGCAGAGCGAGTGGAGTGAGGGGTGAGTAGAGGTTGGGTAAAGGACTGGTCAGGTAGAGGGATGGTGGGTCGAGGGTGAATAGAGGCCTAGAGCCTGAGGAGTGAGCAGGAAATGCTGAGTCCTGATGCAGGCCAAAATGGACACAGCCTGTGAATGCTGACTACATCTCCACAGGGACCAAATATGTTTCCCTCAGGTCAAGCAAAGGGTGAACTTGAGCTACTTACTCCTGACCTGTAACATTATCCTCCTAAAGTTATATCCTAAAGTTTATCATTACATATGTTGAAAGAAGAGAAAACATGCAGATGTTGTTGAAAATTTTCAATAAATATTTAGTTCAGCCCTCGACTTAGTCCAAGTTTTTAATTTTGGCCCTCCGTGAATTTGAGTTTGACACCCCTGACTTAGTGGAAAAAATCTGGACACAACATACACATGAAAATAAAGAAAATCTAAACAAACTGACTCTGCAATACAGGAAAAAATCAATAAAGCTCAAAAGTAAGAGTCTTTAATTGAGTTTGAGTTTGTCATTGCGGAGTCTGATGGTGGAGGAGGAGTAGCTGTTCCTGAACCTGGTGGGTGCAAGTCTTGTGGCACCAATACCTCTTTTCTGACGGCAGCAGAGAAGAACAGAGCGTTTGCCAGGTAGGGTGGATCCTTGATGATTGCTGCTGCTCTCCGAGGGCAGCATTCCCTGTGGATGTTCTCGATGGTGGGGAGGGTTTTGCCTGTGATGTCCTGGGCTGTGTCCACTATCTTTTGCAGGGTGTTATTTAACACTCAGGGGTATTGGTGTTCCCAGACCAGACCGTATGGGTACCAGGGGATTGGTTCACCAATTGAAGGCAGTGAGTTTGGGTAAACTCCTATTCGATTTGGGCTAGTGGAGGTTCACCAGGTTGATTCCAGAGAGGAGTGAGTTAACCTATGAAGAGTGATTGAGGCATCTGGGATCATACTCACTGGACTGGAATTCAGATGAATAAGAGGGGATCTTATAGAAACATATAAAAGGGATAGATAAAGTAGAGCCAGGGGAAATTGTTTCCACTGGCAGGTGAGACCAGAGTACCACAGTTAGTTGCGGTTAGCGCAATGCCTCCATAGCGCCAGCGGATCGAATCCTGCACTGTCTGTAAGGAGTTTGTTCATTCTCCCTGTGTCTTTGTGAGTTTCCTCCAGGTGCTCTACTTTCTGATATTCGGGAGATTGAGGGTGAATTGGGTGGCATGGGCTCATAGGCCGGAAGGGCCTTTTATCGTGCTGTACGTCTAAATTTAAATTAAAAAATCCCAGCTTGGAAATATATCACCATTCTGGAACTGGGCCTACATACTTGTAACATCACAGAAGGAGAGCATCGCTAATCACCAGGGAAAATAATGTAATCAGTCTCATTCCCTTGGAATCCCACAATGCATTCTCTCTCTCATGAACTTTAACCTTCCCGGAGATGTAACCTGCAAATCTGGACGTCTTTGGGATGTGGAAGAAAATGAGAGCACCCAGGAGAAACCTTCATGGTCATAGGGAGAGTGTGCAAACTCCACATCAGAAATCAGGATTAGTCCAGGTTCTCTGGAGGTGTGAGGCAGCCGAGCTAACTGCTGCACCACCATGTTATATACCTGGATCTCTCTTCCCAGCAGCACTGAAGGAATGCTTTCACCAGAATGAATGTAGGTGGCCCAAGGAGATTTGGGATGGGCAACCAATTAATGCAATTAAAGCTGAAAATAGGGTCCTCCCTGGAGCCTCCGCTGCAATCACAAAGAAGGCTCACCAGCGTCTATACTTTGTGAGGAATTTGAGGAGATTTGGAGTGTCACCAAAGACTCCCATGTACAGGTGGACCGTGGAAAGCATTCTGACTGGTTGTATCACTGTCCTGATACCGACGCTCAGGACCAGAAAAAACTCCAGAGGGTTGTTAACTCGGCCTGCGACATCACGGGCACCAGACTTCACTCCATCAAGGTCATCGACAAGAGGCAGTGCCTTGAGAAAGCAGCCTCTCTCCTTGAGGACCCCCACCAGCCAGGCCATGCCCTTTTCACTCTGCTACCATCGGGAAAAAGGTACAGGAGCCTGAAGATGAGCACAAGGACAGCATCTTCCCCGCCGTCATCAATGAACAATGAACCACAGGCACTGCCTCACTTTGACTTTTTTAAAAATTATTTGGTCAGGCAGTTTATATAAATGTTTGCCCTGTGACACTGCCGCAAATCAACCAATTTCTGATAAATTCTGATTCCCATAGGGTCTTTCTGAATCACTGGATAGAAATTCAGGGACTGGAGTCAAACGTGGCATTGCTCACACCAGTGCTGCTCTCCGACAGTAACTCCAGGTGTGAGGAACCGAGGTTAAATGGGATTGCCTGTGAGAGGGTGGGAAGGGATGAGATTCTTCGCCGGGGCAGTGTTTGAAGGACATCCCTTTACATTGCAGATGAGAGGAATTCAGGAGATTAGCAAATCTCCTAACCCGAGATACAAACAGGATATTATGTTGCAGGACGTGTGAAAAGTCAGGAATGTCTGAGACAGAGCTGCAAACTTTAGAAAGCGTCTTCCCCCTCCTCCCCCACCCACCCACCCAGTTTCTCAATAGAATATATATATATAAAAAAACAGGAGACTGTCTGAGCCATGCATAACAGTCATGTGGAGATCCTGTTTGTAAGTGACAGAAACCATTGTATTGTTCTCCACGCACCTGTGGGCTGTGTGCAGAAGAGGAAGAAAGAGTTCTGGGAAGAAGCAAGCTGACTGCTCTAAACAATGCACCCCCAACACCCTCTCCCCATTCCCTTCACCTCAATGGGGGTGAGGGGCTGGAGTGGGAGGGAGGTAGACCCAGAATTTTTATTAATTGCTTAAAATATTAATAATTGGATTGGTTTTCAAATGTGACGCGCCCAGAGGTCCCCAACAGCAATAGAAATTCACCAAGACAAATGGTTACTTAAACAAAAAATAGTTCTATTTTTCTTTAAACATAAAAGTTTATTACTATTAATTTAACCTAACTTAACCCCCTTCTGATTCTAAGCGCGTGTGTATATAATGTGTGTATCAGTTCAGAAAAGTTCTTTGATTCACAGTCCAATCCTCCAAATTCAGGCAATTCTTATACTGTGCACAGAATTTAACGTTTATGAATCTTCACCAGACTTTGGTGCTTGAAAGGTAAATGGTTACCGCTCAGAAAGGTTCTTGTCGGTTTTCAGAGAGAGATTTGTTGCTCGCACACTTCCGATCAGCCACTTCAGTGTCTTGCTGAAGAAACTTGCCCCATCAGGGTTTGCCAGATAACAGCCTTTTTCTTTCAGGTCACCACAGAGTTCCTTTTCTGTTTCCCTTATCTCAGGTGAAAAATTATACAGCCAGCCATCTCCTCTTGTATGGACCACAAGGGGTTTGAATAGGCTGAACTAAGAGCTCACAACCCATCTTCAAAATGGGGTTTCAAACAAGCTTCCAAAAGCCACTGCAGAAAATCAGCACTCTCTCTCTCTCTCTCTCTCTCTCTCCCTCTCTCTCTCTCTCTCCCTCTCTCTCTCTCTCTCTCTCTCTCTCTCTCTCTCTCTCTCTCTCTCTCTCTCTCTCTCTTAGAGAAAAGCATGTTTGACTCTCTCTGCTTGCAAAACCAGACGACCTTCCTAGAACAGCCAACTGCACTCAGACAGACTGTGGCACCGGAGCCGATCTTCTGAGTCCGTTCAAATGTTGCTTTCCAAAACAATAATCCATTACTCTACGGCATGTTCAATTAACACCTACTTGTGAAGTCTCGATCAGGATTCTTCAAAGTTTCTGCAAAGGAACTCAAAGCCTGGACTGTCTGGCTTGAGCAGAGCTCTGGCATCTTAAATAAGATCTGTGTTATGAAGTGTTTGTGTTTGTTTGTGGCCTACACTAAACCCCCACAATCTATCTCCTTCAAAAACGTACAACATAGAATATAACATAAGACATAGGGTAAGTGAAGCACGGATGTCTGCAGACACCATGATTATAGAAAATGCACATCAAAATACTGGAGGAACTCAGCAGCTCTCACAGCGTCCATAGGGGGTAAAAGATATATTGCCAATGTTTTTCTATCTCCAATCAGCTTCTCTCCAGATCACAGTGCACTTCTCCTTTGGAATACTCTCCAGTAACTAACCGGCCACAGATATTAGGCTCAGGGGTGCAGTGCTGCCTGAGCTCCATGGAGGGCCCCTCCAGCACCTCGTCAGGCCGCACTGGCACCTCATTGGGCCGCACTGGCACCTCATCGGGCCGCAACGGCATCTCGTCGGTCCTCTCTGGCACCTCACAGGCCTACCCAGGGCAGCGGCAGCAACTCAATGCGGGATCAGTGATTGTCTTTGTTGCCCATAAACCCCCACACAGCTGGAACTGCTCTGCTAGTGCCAGCACCAGGGAAATGCACGTGCCTTCCTTCCCCTCCCTCCCCACCCATCTCGGCCCCCCACCACGGAGCGCTATTCTCTATTCTGGACATACCTGTTTCTTCCATTGATCAGTCGTCCTACAGTTTGCTGTCAATTATACAATGACAAATACAACATGGAGGCCATCAAGGTCAGGTCTCATGAGGCCTCCTTGTTTTTGGTGAGCTCCGACACCCCCTGGATTAGGCTCTCTGGCCTGCAGATCCCAGGATTTTCCCTGCAGCCCTTCTTGAATAGAACCACAACTTGCCACCCTCCAGCCTTCCAAAACCTCAGTGATCACTCAGAAATCTTAGCCAAGGCATCTGCTTCCCATCCAGCTTCCCACCACGTCCTCAGATATATCTGAGGCAGAGCAGATGATGGCTGCACCTTAAAGAGTCTTCTCCCTCCTCCCCTGCAAGAGCTACTGTTGTGGCGGCACTGCCAAGGGTGCGGACCCACGGAGAGCAGGGAACGGAGTCACAGTGCTCCCTTGCGGGGTCCATTTTGACTGGTTTAGGCTCCATACAGGCTTTAACTGGCCTGTTAAAATCCCGCGGCCGTGAGGAATGGTGCAGGGCACCAGAGAAAGTAAGACTATGGGGGTACGAGAAGAAGAAGAGAGGAGAGGCGGACCGGGAGAAGACAGGAGAATGCCGACTCGAGGCGAGGAGCCCACACAGACTGCGGGCTGCCGGCGACTCCAGTCAAGGGACTCGCACCAGGGCTGTGGACTGCTGGAGACTGGCCCGAGACTGGCTAGTATCAGAACCAGGATGCGAGAGGGTGCAGAGGACCTCCTGATCGTGTCAAGAGGCATGGAGCTGGAGCTCGGGTTGCCGATAGTTTGGACTGGAGTCTGTGCAGCTGCAGAAGCTGTGGGACTCCTGAAGGCGAATCCATGGACATTCACTGACTCTAGGGTGGGGGGTGGGGGGTGGGGGAACTCTCTTTTGTTTCTCTTTCTCTAAATGTAAGGGGCCACTGGGCAATTTCTGCTGATGGTAAATATTTGTCTGCCTTGTGGTAGACAAAAGGAAATTCAGTGAAATATCATACTCTCAGTTTTATTACATGACAATAAAAGAATCTTGAATCTGACCAGGCCAAAGAACCTCGTCTACCTTCTCAAGACACTATCACTGACTGTTCCAATTCCTCAGGTCTTCATGTGTTTTCCCACAGTAAAAACAGGGAAGTACTCATTGAAGACCTTGCCCATCTCCTGTTGATCCACAGAGTCAACCACATTGATTCCTGAGGGGGGAGCCACATATTTTCCCTGTTTATGGCGTGAAGCAAGGCTGTGTTCTCGCACCAACTCTCTTTTCAATCTTCTTCAGCATGATGCTGAACCAAGCCATGAAAGACCTCATCAATGAAGACGCTGTTTATATCCGGTACCGCACGGATGGCAGTCTCTTCAATCTGAGGCGCCTGCAAGCTCACACCAAGACACAAGAGAAACTTGCCCGTGAACTACTCTTTGCAGACGATGCCACTTTAGTTGCCCATTCAGAGCCAGCTCTTCAGCACTTGACGTCCTGTTTTGCAGAAACTGCCAAAATGTTTGGCCTGGAAGTCAGCCTGAAGAAAACTGAGGTCCTCCATCAGCCAGCTCCCCACCATGACTACCAGCCCCCCCACATCTCCATCGGGCACACAAAACTCAAAACGGTCAACCAGTTTACCTATCTCAGCTGCACCATTTCATCAGATGCAAGGATCGACAACGAGATAGACAACAGACTCGCCAAGGCAAATAGCGCCTTTGGAAGACTACACAAAACAGTCTGGAAAAACAACCAACTGAAAAACCTCACCAAGATAAGCGTATACAGAGCCGTTGTCATACCCACACTCCTGTTCGGCTCCGAATCATGGGTCCTCTACCGGCATCACCTACGGCTCCTAGAACGCTTCCACCAGCGTTGTCTCCGCTCCATCCTCAACATTCATTGGAGCGTTTTCATCCCTAACGTCGAAGTACTCGAGATGGCAGAGGTAGACAGCATTTAGTCCACGCTGCTGAAGATCCAGCTGCACTGGGTGGGTCACGTCTCCAGAATGGAGGACCATCGCCTTCCCAAGATCGTGTTATATGGTGAGCTCTCCACTGGCCACCGTGTCAGAGGTGCACCAAAGAAAAGGTATAAGGACTGCCTAAAGAAATCTCTTGGTGCCTGCCACATTGACCACCGCCAGTGGGCTGATATCGCCTAAAACCGTGCATCTTGGCGCCTCACAGTTCGGCGGGCAGCAACCTCCTTTGAAGAAGACCGCAGAGCCTACCTCACTGACAAAAGGCAAAGGAGGAAAAACCCAACACCCAACCCCAACCAACCAATTTTCCCCTGCAACCGCTGCAACCGTGTCTGCCTGTCCCGCATCGGACCTGTCAGCCACAAACAAGCCTGCAGTTGACGTGAACATTTACCCTCTCCATAAATCTTCGTCCACGAAGCCAAGCCAAAGAAAAAGACCTACAATATCTGCCGGAACTACGTCCTGTCCACTTTTTGCCCTCCTGATTTCCTTTTATCACTTGTTCTTTGCTTCCCCTGGGCACGTGCGTCACATCTGGTTGTGAGTCTGCGTGCTTTGCGCTGAGGACCGGAGAGTGCTGCTTCGTCGGGCCGTACTTGTTGTGGTGGTACAACCACTGGATCGTCGGTGAATGCTTGCGCCTGTCTGCATTCCTGCCTGCCTACTGCGGGATGTTGGGCTCCACCTACTCCCTGCCGATCTCCGGCCCCATATAAAAGTTCACGCCGACCTTGGGTAGGAGTAGAGCACTGAAGGGATACTGAACCTCGTGTGCATATTTTAAGCTAATTAAAACCTTTGTCGTTTGAGCCTGTTTGTTCGCACTGCAGCGCATCACACGTACACTCAGATGACGATAAACTTGACTTCCTATAGATGCTGAGTGACCTGCTGAGTATCCCCAGCACATCTGCATACTGCACTTGACCCCAGCATCTTGTTTACTTTAATTGCCTATTTCCTTGTGGGGCCCGTTACATATTGCCAGAGGAAACTTTCCAAAACACATTTGATGAATTCAAGCCCATCTTAAGCTCTGATTTTCCCTTTCAGTATTTGGAAGGTTACTATGACAACTTTGTTTAACTTGCCTGAGCCATAATCTCCTTGTATATTTACTCCTCTAATTCCTATTGACTATTTGGGGCCCTTCAGTAAACTCACAACAGCCCGTGATCATACCTTTCAGCTCCACCCATGTAGCCTTCTCTGAGCTTCTTCCAAAACCCCGCTATCCTGCACCTGGTAGATACCAGATAAGTGAATTTTCCGGTTGCTTGAAACTCACTCTTACAATGCCCAGCTAATACACTGGAATTAAGAATAAACAGTTTAAAAGACAAACTGTACTTTCACTGAACGAACTTCACTTGCCTGAATATATACACCTTAAAGTACTTTACTTTATTTTCAGTCATGTTCTTTGAAAACATTTAACTGTCGCTGCATCTGCAGGTTCCTACAACTCCATGGAGCCGCCCGAAACTGACATAGATTATTTAACGCCCCGCCCCCAAGTTTACAGATAAAACTTCTGACTGGGGCGACTCTTACTAAGCAGGGATAAGGAGACACTTTAAGAGAGTCACCCCAACGGCGAGTGGCATCAACCAGCTCTTCATCCCGGGCGAGGCCATCGCTGTTTCACACAACTTTATTCAAACAGCTGCTTCGAGCAAAGCCCGACTGAGGCTCTCCGCTGGCTGAATATGGGCTGCCATCTTCACCAGAGGTTTATGTGTTACTCCAGAAGACATTTACTTTTACAATTTTAAACTTGTATTTTTTTTAAAACCAGTACTGTATTCTTATTAATTTTAATTTTTAAAATTTATTTTCCTCAATATTTTTGCCAGTTGCTTGAGGCTGTGGTCTGCTTGAATTCTGGATACCAGGGGTTTTACGGTACATCCACCAACAGAATACAAATGTGGTCTCTCCAATGCACTGTGGAACTGAAGCCAACTCATTGACAAAGGAAAATGTGTTCTATTTTTAAAAATACATTGAGCCGCTTCCCTCCCTCCCTCCTAAGAATCTGACTCTTGAAAAGACTGAATTTCTGCAGGGACAGTTTAACCTTGATGCCCCAGGTGGTGGAGGCTGGTAAAAGACGCAGATAGGCACATGGGATGTAAAAAAGGGTTATTGGGGTGAGGGAGAGAAAACTTAAGATCCTGCGGAGCAGATTTGTGAAGGATCAGAACAACCAGGCTGAGGAACAGCTTCTTCCCACAGGCAGAGAGATTTCGGAATGGCTGTTGGATTGCCGAAACAATTCTCTGTGGCTATTTTTTTTAAAAACGTAGACATACAGCATGGGAACAGGCCATTTCAGGCCTCGAGTCTGTGCCGCCAATTTACACCCCATCACCCTGCACCCGCCGGTACATTTTTGAACAATGGGAAGGCCCACGCAAACACGGGGAAGACATACAAACTCCTTGCAGACAGCGCGGAACTCAAACCCCAGTCAGGTCCCGATTACTGGTGCTGTAAAGGCATTGCACTAACTGCCTCGCCAACCAAGCCGTCTTTGTTAATAATATTCATCTGTACTGGGTATATGTTGTCTGTATGTGTGTAATGTCTGCGCTGTTCTGCACCGTGGACTGGAGAACGCTGTTTCGCCAGCTTGTTCCGGTGCAATCGGATGACAAATCATCTTGAAATTGAACAAAGGTTGGCACAACATGGTGGGATGAAGGGCCTACACTGTGCTGTTGTAATGTTGCTATGTTCAAATAGCCCCCAGGGAGGGAAGGGTGTTGATAAGGAAATCATCTGTGAAAGCAAACAACAACAGATTGAAACCCACCTTCACTATGGATCCACCCACGGGTTCTTAAATAGGACACGTTCCTACATCAATCCCTCTCCGCCTTAGCCCAGGGCCATCGTGAGCTGGAGCAGGCCAACTCTGAAAGACTGGAGCCAGCTTGGAAGCATTTCTTTTCATGGTTCCCACAATCTCCCCACCTGCAGTTCAACCAACAAGTCAAAGTCACTGGTGATACCGTTGACTCCCTCCCCTGCCTTTGCTATGCTGAGGGGACCTTCTGTGGGTTACATGGATGCCCACTAATGCACCTCCCTTCCAGGTTCTACATCACAGAGAGGTCTTCTGCAGGTCCTTGAAGAAAGGGCTCGGGCCCAAAACATCAGTAACGTATCCTATGGATGCTGTGAGATCTACCAAGTTCCTTCAGCATTTCTGTGTTTTCACTGAAGCATAAACTGTGGTCAAGTGAAAAAAAAACGAATGCTGGAGAAGCTCAGCAGGTCAAACAGTGCCTTTAGCAAAGGTGAAGATACATTACAACGTTTCGGGCTGTCTTCAAGGTGTGGGAGAATATGAGAAATGTCCGAAAAAAAGCGAGAGAGGAGGTGTTGAGGGTGGGAGATGAGAGGTGGAGGGGGGGACCGCAGGAAGTGGGGGTAGGGGTCTAGGCTAGGTGGAGAGAGAAAGGAACTGAAATAACTAGTTAAAAGGAGGGGGGGAGGCAAGCTGATTATTGGAATGCAGTGAACTCATCGTTCGTGCTCTGGGGTTGGAGGGTGCCCAGATGAAAAATGAGATGCTGTTCCTCCAATCTGAGGGTGGTCAGGGTGGGGTAGTGTGAGCTTGAGAGTGTGACTTAGAATTGAAACGGATGGTTACGGGGAGGTCACTTTTGTTGCAGACGGAGAGGAGGTGCTGGGCGAAGCAATCTTCTAATTTGCAACCAGACTCTCCGATGTAGAGAAGGCCACGGAGGGTGCACTGGATGCAGTGAATGAGCTCTTTGGAGGTACAGGTGAAGTGCGTCTGATGCCTGAACCTCAGCTTTACTGCAGTTTGCTTCAGAAATCACTACTCAGAGGAGGTAAGCCTTCTTCCTTCCATAGAAGTCATAACATTTTACAGGATGGAAACAGGCCATTCAGCCCAACTTGTCCATGACGACCAAGTTGTCTCCCCAAGCTAGTCTTTTATGCCTGCTTTTAGCCCATATCCCTCCACGCCATTGGTGCTCTGTGGTTAGTAAGATATTACTTAAGGTGGTACGAGTGGAAAGAGAACATTGAGAACCGCTGCTCTAAACCTTTCCTGTCCATCATGTACCTGTCTAAATGTCTTTTAAATGTGGTCAGTGTCCCCTCCTCTACCACTTCCTCTGTCAGCTCGTTCCACACACCCAGCATCCTCTGTGTCGAAGTGATACCACCAACCTTTCCCCTCTTTCAGATTTCCAGATCCTGTAATATTTTGTTTCTGTCAGCTGCTTCATCGAGATCCAACACCACGTGTATGGGAGTACCAAATTTGACTTTGCTATTAGTTGAAAAGTCATTATAAATATATTACTCCATCTGGAAACTACCTGGCCAACCACTCAATTTTATTTGAACATGAACCTTGGGTTTTCAGAAATCAGGTTCCCTGAATTTCAGTTCTTTTCAAATGTCACTGAAACTCCCTACTTTTTCATTTCCCATCCAGATATGTTAACAAAAGGAAAATCCCCATCGTCTGACATTGCCGTGAAGTGACTGTCACTGATCCAATGCCCTCATCATAATTATTCTTAACCATGTGTGGATTGAAAGGAAGAGAGTTGTGAAAGCAGCTCAGGCCGCTGCACTAACCCCCTCTTCCCCTCAGTCGACTCCATCCTTACCTCCCGCTGTCTTGGGGAAGCTGCCGGCATACTCAGGCACCCAGTTCCCACTGCACCCACATTCCCCTCTCTCCCTTTCCACTGGGCAGAAGATTCATGAATTTGGAAACTCCAGATACAAGGACAGTTTCTTTCCTGGACATTATTCTTGAACAGACCTCCCATTAGTACATGATCCTGTTTAATCCTATAGAGTAAAACCTAACCTGCACCTATAGAGATTGGTGGATGCTGGATGTGAATTTTCTGGTTGCTTGAGGTTGTGTGCTGCGTGATTGGCAAACTAACGGCGAGACGTACCAATTTAAAACTTCTGTATTTCATACCTATTTATCTTCTGCAATTTTTTTTCTAGTTGTTTGAAGCTACCAGTTTCTTGAATTCTGGATAATTCTGATCTTTGTCCCAGTAACATTTTTTGAGTTATTCTAACACTACACCTTGTACTTTTCTTTTATTGCAGTGAAATCCCGATTTTACGCGCCTCAAGTTTGGATATAATGCAATGAGTCATTGGACACATGCTGATTAATCGTGTTATATGGCGAGCTCTCCACTGGCCATCGTGGCAGAGGTGCACCAAAGAAGAGGTACAAGGACTGCCTAAAGAAATCTCTTGGTGCCTGCCACATTGACCACCGCCAGTGGGCTGATATCGCCTCAAACAGTGCATCTTGGCGCCTCACAGTTCGGCGGGCAGCAACCTCCTTTGAAGAAGACCGCAGAGCCCACCTCACTGACAAAAGACAAAGGAGGAAAATCCCAACACCCAACCCCAACCAACCAATTTTCCCCTGCAACCGCTGCAACCGTGTCTGCCTGTCCCGCATCGGACTTGTCAGCCACAAACGAGCCTGCAGCTGACATGGACATTTACCCCTCCATAAATCTTCGTCCGCAAAGCCAAGCCAAAGATTGGACACATGCTGATTACAGTAGGCCCACTGTACTTAAGGGGGATTAGTTCCAGGACCCACATAAATACCAAAGATAGTGACTACCCAAAAAAAGTGTTCTCGCCCTCTTCACCTTTGATCCCATGAAGATCAATGGATCGTAAACCTCTGGTTTTCACTTCTGAAGACAACAATCAACTCCCAGCTGAACGATCTTATGGTTCTATCTGTGAACCTCTTCCCATCCTATTTCTCCTTCTGCATAGCTTATGTGTGAAGACATGGGTTAACTCCAGTGTCACGTTTCCCGTGCTAGAGTTCTCAAACGCCAACCGTACCTTTCCTCTCCCCCCCCCCCATCAATGATGCCCAACTCTTGGAGCATCCTCAGCATGAACAGCAGAACTAATCAGTCAGGCACAAACTGGAGTGGCTGGTGATCTGAAAATGCTGAAGATTCACTGTTAAATTCCAAGGGTTAAAGCACGGGAGGATGGAAGATGGGACGTTGCTTCTCAGGCTTGCGTTGGGCTTCGGTGGGTCAGTGTAAGAAGCCAGTGACAGAAAGACGAGAGTGGAAGTGGGATAGAGAATTCAAGTGACAACACTTGCTACTCTTTCAGTGGATCATCTGTTGTCATCCTGCTGTTGGAATATGGTTAGAATCAGAATCAGAATTTATTGTCACGAGCATGTCACGAAATTCGGTGTTTTGTGGCAGCGTCACAGCGCGAATATTCATTTAATAAACCATCTCACAGCAATAAATCAAAATAGTACAAGAATAAGTCAAACTGAGGCCATGCCTTTGGTTCATTGATCATTCGAGAATCTGAAGGCAGCAGGAAAGAAGCTGCCCTTGGGCCGCTGGGTACTCCTGTACCCTCAACCCCATGGTAGCAGATTGAAGAGGGCACGGCCTGGATGCTGGGGGTCCTTGAGGATAGATGCTGCTTTCTGGAGACACTGCCTCTTGTCGATGTCCTCGATGGGGTGAAGTCTGGTGGCCGTGACGTCGCAGGCCAAGTTCACAACCCTCTGGAGTTTTTATTTCTTGTCCTGAGCATTGGCACCTCTGTACCAGACAGTGATGCGACCAGCCAGAATGCTCTCCAGGGTACACCTATAGAGGTTTTCGAGAGTCTTTGGTGACGTGCCAAATCTCCTCAAAGTCCTCACAAAGTGGCGAGCCTTCTTCATGATTGCATTGACGCAGAGGCAGTAATCGATATCACTGTGTCTACTGGCTGTCACATGCAAATTCGGATGACCCGGTTAGCCAAGTTATTAGTGCGGCAACGTCCGCAAGGAGTTTTTTATGTTCTCCCTTTGACCTGCGAGGGTTTTACCCAGGTGCTCCATCTTTCTTCCACCCTCCAGCTGCAGGTTAATTGGGTGGAATGTGTCTCAATGGCCAGAATCAGTTTCTATTGTGTTGTAAAATTTTTTTAAATTATGATAGATAGAAATATGTGTTCATTGGACATCCAGTTATTCAACACAGGAAACATACTGGAATTGTTTTATGTGGAGATAAAGTTATATTTTAAAATGTAAACATATCTTAATGCACAAGAAGCAAGTTCAGGGCAATGAGTTTTTCAGAAGTTAAACATTTCTCAGTCCAATGATTCCAATTATGAAACAAGTTCTGACAATGAGCTTGCACTTCATTAGTTTCTGATGGAAATGCTTCAGGGAACAGTGCCTGGATTACATGGACAGTTACACACGAACTGAATATACTGGGACAAAAGCTAAATGAAATGTCATTCTCCTGGTTTATTTGTATGTGTGTGAGTCAGCTCCTGTTGATCTGAAATACAAACTCAGTAAAAAGTAACTCTTCCCCCCCATTCCAGACTGCATCTCGGTGCTGGATAGTGCAACACTGGACAACAATTTTTTTGCCCCTGCCAAACTTCTGGATCATGATAGATAACTTCAAGCTGAGCGTTTCAGATATGCTGTGTCACTCTGGAAGTTGGAGAAACATTAAATTAATTTCTATTGAATTTAGCATGTTTAATCGCATAATGCTGCTGAGCCAAGCTCTCAGGTTGACAGCACATGTTGCACAACAAATATGAGGGCTTGTCTTGGTCACCAATTTTATGACCAAACTTCAGCTCAGAGGCTTTCGAAATAAGTGCAGTCATGCTGCGTCTTTGAGCCTTAAGCATATATTCACCAAAAGGGAAACGGAATGTATCGCAGCTGTTGTGAAATTGACCAAACATTCCTGCTGCATTGAATCTTCCTGAAGATAATAAATGCCATTGTTAAGTACACTATTGCCTGAAGAACATGCGTTCAGCCTATATCAATGTAATGCACAGCATCTGTACATGTGAGCTGCTTTTATAGCCTGTCTGCATCTATCCTGATGGAGCACGCCCAGGCCTAAGACAACATTGGCATAGCACCTGCACCGAGTGCATGCCCAGGAACACTTGGACTGTCCAAAACAGCTGGCTTTGTGGGCAATATACTAGTAGACTTAAAATACGACAGGAAATAACACCTTTATTTTAAGGTGATTTTCGTGATCAGCACCCCAAAATCCATAAATTACACCCAAAAGTGTTCAAGAAGCAAAATCTTGGTGTCTCCATTGAATAACAGGGAACAATTTCCTTTGTCTAAGATTTAGATTTTCGTTTTCAGATTTATTGTCAGAGTAGATGCATGACATCACATACAACCCTAAGATTCTCTTTCCTGCGGGTGAGGCAGAATAACCACTTACTGGCAGTGAAAAAAAACAGTACATAGTATATACATGTAAACAAAGAACTATAATCCGATAACGAATGTAAACAACAGAGAGAACAAAGAGAAAATCAAGAAAGTCCTTAAATGAGTCCCTGATTGAGTTTGTCGTTGAGGAGACTGATGGTGGAGGGGGAGCAGCTGTTCCTAAACCTGGTGGGTGTGAGTCTTGTGCACCGATACCCCTTCCCTGATGGCAGCAGCGAGAACAGAGCGTGTGCTGGGTGGGGTGGATCATTAGAATCATGGAACCATAGAAATTACAGCACAGAAAACAGGCCATTCTGCTCTTCTAGTCTGTGATGAAACATCATTCCTCTAGTTCCACTGATCTGCACCCATTCCATAACCCTCCAGTCCTCTCCCATCCATGTATCTATCCAATTTATTCTTAAAAGAACCTGCATTTACCACATCAGATGGTAGCTCGTTCCACACGCCCACCACTTTTTGAGTGAAGACGTTCCCCCTTTCACCCTAAAGCCCTCTCGTATTTATCACTCCTAATCTCAGTGGAGCCAACTCATATTTACTTTGTCTATACACCTCATAATTTTGTAAACCTCTATCAAATTTCCCCTCATTCTTCTACACTCTAAGGAATAAAGTGCCAACCTATTTAATCTTTCCCTGTAACTCAACTCCTGAAGACCCAGCAATGTCCTAGTAAATCTTCTCTACGCTCTTTCGACCTTACTGATACCCTTCCTGCAGTTTGGCAACATTGATGATCACTACTGCTCTCCTGTAGATGTGCTCGATGGTGGGGAGGGTTTTGCCTGTGATGTCCACGACCTTTTATAGGGATTTATGCTCATGTTATGTTATGTTTATAGGGAGTCCCCCTACCAAACTGCGATGCAGCCGATCAGCCGACTGTCCACCGTGCATCTGAAGAAATTTGCCAGGGTTTCCGATGTCACACCAAACCTCCACAAACTCCTGAGGAAATAGAGGTGCTGACGTGCTTTCTTCACGACGGTTGGTCTTATGGATTGTTATTACCCTTGTGTCAACCCCTGCTAATTAAAAGGGAATGGTTCAATCCCACTGGATACTGCAGTAGGGGCCTTTGTATCTCAACATAATTCGCCGTGCATGTACTGTTCCTCTGGTAAATTGAAGTGCTCGAACGAGATCTGTGTGCAGTAGCTCCCATGCATTGTAAAGAAGCTCCCTAGCTATTTCAGGAATTAATGTTTACTTAGAAAAACATTCCTTGAAGACCATTCCGCACAGGAAGGGGTCTGGAATCTATCAGTCAGATTGCACAGCAGCCCCCAAACCGGGGACTGCTTGACGGCAAGAGCACTGGCCAAATTCATTTTGATTTGCTAAATATTAATTAGCCAGGAAATGCTATTTATATTAAAAAATGAAGAAAATGTTTCAAAACAAAAGGCAGTTATGCAGAAAGAGACAGGTACATTTACAAAGAAAAACTAACAACTGAACCATTTAAATCGAGTTATGTTTCCATGTCCAGTAAAACCCCCGATTTCTGGAATTCAAGCCTCAGGCCTCAAGCGGCAAAAATAAAAAAAATAATGGAAAATAAATAGGTAAAAGAACACAGATTTAAAATCGCCATCAGTTCGCCAATCACGCAACATACAATCTCATGTCACTGGGAAAAAAAATCACTCATCCGGCATCTAACAATCCCCATAGGTGCCGGATACCAGGGGTTTTACCAGCTCAGAGTCACCCAATTTTTCTTCCCATTTCTGACAAGAGGGTCCTTCTTCTCATCCCCTCTTGGACCTCATCCCCATTCCATGCAAGGCAATAGTCATTCAGGGGATCGGTTGGCTGAACTACAATGACAGTTCAGTCTGGATCGGCCTAATACACGCGAAACAAAAACTGGAGGCCAACTAGTGACACAATTGGCCTGGTGGTTATCCCAATGCCTTTACCGCGCCAGCGATTGGGACCGGCATTCGAACCCTGTGCGGTCTGTAAGGAGTTTGTACATTCTACCTGTGCCTGCATGGGTTTTCCTTGGGGGCTCCGGTTTCCTCCAACCGTTGAAAACGTGCTGGGGGCGTAAATTGGGTGGCAGGGACTCGTGGGCCGCAATAGCTTGTAACCGTGCTGTATGTCTAAATTAAATTAAGTTAAAGGTTAATTTAAGATTTAATTTATAATTAAAATTATATTTTTAAAATTAAATTTAAAAAAAATCTGTTTGCCGTGAGGTTTAGTTGCTTTGCATAGATTTATTGCGCCAAAGGATGACACTCAAGAATATTCATTATGCAGATTTAACAGCCATACAACTCCAGTGTGTCTCGTCACTTGCTTTGGTCTTCAATTGAAGCAACAGAAGTAAACTTGGGCCTTGTTATTGGTTTGCTGACAGCACAATAAAAGCAGACAATTGGTCATGTTTTTGGCAAGATGCAGGCCGACACATATTCTGCAAAAAAAAGCACAGACAATGAATGGATGGGGATGACCTCAAAGGTTTGTGATAGACCCAGCAACAATAGCAGACCTCCCACGTAGTGAAAATATGTCTAAACCATCAAAATGTCAGACAGAATAGATCTGGGGATCAATATTTCGTGACTCTGCCCCAGCCTCTAGCTCCAGAAGTGATCTCCCACAGCTCCAGTTACACTAGACAATGAATATTTTGATTCCCAAACACTTTTGGGTGTATTTTATGGATTTTGGGGCTGGTGATCACGAAAATCACCTTAAATCATTCCTATCACATACTGTTTTTATATATACACCTCATTTCTGTGATTTCCTGTCGTATTTTAAGTCTACTTCAAGCGTACAAAACCACGAAATGCAACATGTCACTGAAGAATCATTTTCTGCATTCGCACTTGGACGCCTTCCCGGCTAATCTTGGTGGCGCCGGTGACGAACACGGTGAAAGGTTTCATGAGGACATTGTGTCCTGTGGTATCAGGGCAAATGGAATCCATCATTGCTGGCCGACTTTTGACACGAGAGGCATCAGATGCTGAGTAAAAATGAAAATCAGCGGCAAAACTATCAGTTTCAGTTGAACTATCGCAATGTGCCAGCATCATTATGTGACTAAACATGCTAAATTCAATCAAAGTTGATTTAATATTTCTCCACATTCCTACGTGACACAGCAAATCTGAAATTATCTTTGTGTTCCCTAAGATAATCCCCAATTTATTTTCAGGAAGCAAACCTGTTGAAGAATAATTATTGTCCAGTGTTATCTGAGGTTGTGCACAGATTGGAAGTTTCAGCCAAAATAAAGTCACTTTATAAAACTGATACCTTGCAGTAGCAACAGGACATTAAAGATAATGAGCTTATTGTCATAAACATGGCACCATGTACATACTGTATCCACTGAAATTCTTACTTGTTGAAGACAAAAACAACTTATGTACTTCATTGGATTTTAAAAAAAGCAATAAATTTTAAAAAATAGATAGAACCATAGAATCAAAGAACATTACACTGACCTGCATCCAGTCCATCCACCCCCCCCCCTTCCATCCATGTACCTGTCCAAATTCTTCTTAAATGTTAAAATTGAGCCCACATACAGCTCGTTCCACACTCCCACCGCTCTCTGTGTGAAGAAGTTTTCCCCCTAAATCTTTCCCCTTTCACCCTTAACCCACGTCCTCTGGTTTGTATCTTAGTGGGAAAAGCCCACCTACATTTACTCTGTCTATCCGCCTCAATTTCAAATATCAAATCTCCTCTCATTCTTCTACGCTCTGAGGAATAAAGTCCTCACCTGTTTAACCTTTCCCCATCAATCAGTTCTTGAAGTCCAGGCAGCATCCCAGTAAATCTCTACTCTCTTTCTATCTTATTGATAACTTTCCTGCGGTTAGGTGACCAAAGTTGTATACAGTTCTCCAAATTTTGGCCTCACCAATGTCTTACTCAACTTTGCCATAACATCCCAGCTCCTATACGCAATACTCTGATATTTATGAAGGCCAATATACTCAAAGCTCTCTTTACAATCCTATGTGACGCCACTTTCAGGGAATTATGTATCCGATTTCCCAGGTCCCTCTGTTCTACTGCGCTCCTCAGTGCCCGACCATTCGCTGTGTACGTCCTTTCTTGGTTTGTCACACTGAAATGCGAATCTCACACTTGTCTAGTATTATCAGAATTTGTGCACAGATTATAAATCCTGACAGTTGTCTGAATTCTTAGAAAAAGTGACTTTGCAGATTTGCATACAGTGGTGGAAAGACTATAGCCTGCCTGACAGACCACGTCAGGCACAGCAGTTTCCACTTCAACTTTAAAAAATCACAAGGTCCATCAGAGGATGCCAGGCAGGATGGGTTTTTTTTAAAGGAGAATCTGAAGGGCTCAATTTTAAAGTATTGGTGTAAATTGGCTGCTCGGCCAGTGTGGAATCAATGGGCTGAAGGGTCTGTTTCCATGCTCATCACTCCCCATCCTGTGGGAGGAGACCAGAGCATCCATAGGAAATCTAAGCGTGTAAACTCTGCACAGATTAAACTGGAGGTTTTAATAATCCAAAGCAGGATCAAGATTCATTTATTGTCATGTAATAAAGGAAGAGGTGCTTGCAGCAGGGTCAATTTTGTCATTTAAGAGAAGGTTGGATGAGGGCATGGATGTGAGGGGGTTGGAGGGTTATGGACAGGTGGGACTAGAGGAGATCACTTAAATCGGTGCAGACTAGAGGGGCTGAGATGGCCTGTTGCCGTACTGCAATTGTTATATGGTTATAACATGGAATTTGCTTTCATCTACTCTAAGGGAGACAAATTTGCCATTGGCAGAAATTGCCTAAAGCGCCTCACAGTCAGAGAAAGAGAGTTTCCCCCCCTCCCCCCAGAGTCACCAAATATCCATGGATTAACCTCCGCCGCTGCCGTGGCCCCTGCAGCTGCACAGAATCCAGTCCAAATCATCGACAGCCCAAACCTTCGGCACGGTCAGGCCCCTCGGCACCCTCTCGCGTACCGGGTTCAATGCCTGTGAGTTGCTGGCGACAGTTGAGCTGGGCGGTTGGACCTCCAGGAGCCCTGTGTCTCTGCCTGCTGGTCTCCTTGGGCCTGGTGGTGCCACCATTTTATTCCTCCTCCCCATTTCTTCCTCGAACCTGTTGCCCCACAGGTGAGGCAGAGATCTACTTGCTGTACCACTGCACCGCCCAGATATCTCCCCTTACCCTTCACTGCTGTGCAGGGAATGATCCTTGCGTTCCTCTTCTCAGTGTGCAAAGCATCACAAATATTCCAAAAGCACCTTTAGCGACACTGTCCCAGGAAGTTTCAGCTCTGGTTCATACTCTGGCTCCATGTGACTGAACTGGACCCTGTGACTCAGCCATCTCTGGAGAATGGTTCAGTAGTAGTCACCTTATCGACCAGCAGCAGATGGTGCGGTAAGATCGTGGGTGTTATGAGTAGATGGGTCTCGAATGCAAAGACTCTGAACACAGTCTTGTAGTAAATTACTTTATTTACAAAAGGCGAGCGTGGGAAAGTGGGTAATAGGAATAAAGGGGGAAAATGGGAGAAAGTTGCAATGGGGATGAAATACACACACACACACACACACACACACACACACACACACACTCACACAAATACACACTCACACACACATACACACTCTGACACACATATACACTCACACACACACAAATATACACTCACACACATACATACACTCACACACTCACTCTCACCCATACACATACACACACACAAATACACACACACACATACAGAAACTCACACACATATACACACTCACACACACACTCACACACACTCAAACACACACTCACACACACACACATATACACACACACCTGCACACACCCACACACACACATGCCACCCCTTGACTCAGTGCAGGCATGGCTCTATGTTGCACTAACTAAAGATCTCCCAACCCTATAACAGTGCACAGCTTACCAACGATTTCTCCACCTCTGTTCCATGGTACTCAACCTGGAGTGAAGCAGGGCTATCCCTCGAAGGTGGCAAAAAGGGAGAGCCAAGGACAAGTGGCACCCTTTATAGTGCTGGAGGGCTGGAGAGAACCAGCCCAGGTCATTTACAGGGTACCATTAGCTTGGTGCCAGCAAGATTAAGCTGATTTCAAAGGCCAATGCCAAGGCCAGGTACAAAGGAATTTAAATTAGCCAATGGTAAGGTGTGCACTAATGGGTGGCGTGGGGCCAAACTTTGAATGGCAGGTAGCATGTCTTCCAACCAAGTAGTGGGTAAGTGTTGAAGCATGATCAATTACACAAGGACTGAATTTGCCAAAACTGAAGGCTTTTATTTGCAAGAAATGGACAGCATCCCTGCATTGGTCACTCACACTGACCCAGACTTGAACTGGGGGCGGGCTTGTGGCATGACTGCCTTTATGGGGAAGGAAAAGGGAGGAGTCACAAGCCGGCCAGTGAGAGCAGGGGCAACCAGGAAAGCTCATGACATTTACATATGGCAAAGATATACAATAGTGGTTTCTCCACAGTGGTGCTGCTAGGACTGATCACAATACAGTGGGCTTCTAGCAGAGGGAGGTAAAACACACCAGGTCAAACAGTGTCCTTCAGAGAGCAAAGATAAAGATATATAACCAAAGTTTTGGGCTTGACCCCCTTCATCAAAGTATGCGGACAGGTGCCTGAACAGAATGGTGGGGCGTGGGAGAGGGGCAGGGGAGGAGCACGGTCCCACATGCAGGAGGTGATAAGTGGATAAGGGAGGGAGGGAACACGGGGAGGCAGGTGAAAGGGGAGGAGAGCTAAGAAGACAAGGAGAAAGGGAAGGGAGGGAAAACGGGGAGTGGGCTCGCAGAAACCAGAGCAGTCGACGACGTTAATGGCATCCGGTTGGAGAGGGTCCAGATGGAAAATCAGGTGCTGTTCCTCCTATTTACGGGTGGTCTTTGTGGGATAGTGCACGAGGCCATGTGTGTATGGGAGTGAGCTGTGTGCTAAGAAGCCCGTTCTGCTGAGTTGCCACTGCGTAGTGCTGAACTCATGTGTCAGGTTACACGTACAAACCACAAGCTGCAACAGGTCGGAAGCCTTTTTTCCAAGGGTTCAGCATGACCTCAGCAGACTGTGAGTCAAGCACCTCAGTGAGTTGTCAAACTACTCACTCCCTTGCAGCAAGTGAGTCCCTTCTCTCTCAACTGGGGCAACATAGTTAACGCAGCGGATAGTGCAGCGCTGTTACAACACCAGCAATCGGGACCAGGGTTTGAATATCCAGTGCCGCCTGTAAGAAGCTTGTACGTTCTCCCGTTGTCTGCGTGGGTTTCCTCCGGGGACCTCCGGTTTCCTCCCTCCGTTCAAAGCACACTGGGGGTTGCAGATTAACTGCGTGTAATTGGGTGGCACAAGCTCATGGGCCAAAAGGGACTGTCTAAATTTACATTTAAATGTGATCAATTTAAAATTTAAATTTAACTCCCAGTTGAGTGCGACTGGGATCGATTCGAGATTTGAGATGCAATCCAAACAAGTTGAATTATAAATGGGCCAGGAATCAGTTTGGAAAACCTCGGATTGATAGAGTGGAATCCAGAAAATAGATGGAAGTGGCTGACTTTGCAAAAGGCCAACTTCATGAGAGGAAATGTGCCACCTTGACCATAGACATCCCATATGTACCATAACAATCGCTCATCTTCTTCCCTCTCTCTCCCCTTCTTTCTCCCCCCATCTCTTTCTCCTCTCTCTCTTTCTCTCCCCCTCCCCTCTTTCTCTCTCTCTCTCCTTCTCTCCCCTCCCTATTTCTCCCTCTCTCCCCCCTCTTTCTCTCTCCCCCTCTCTCTTTCTCCTCCTCTCTCCCCTTTCTCCCTCTCTCCCACTCAACCAGAGAATATTACAGCACAGAAATAAGCTTCTTCAGCCCTTCTAGGCTGTACTGAACTATTTTTATGCCTAGTCCCACTGACCAGCACCCAGTCCATAGCCCTCCATACCCTCCCATCCACGTACCTGTCCAAATCCTTCTTAAATGTTAAAATTGAGCCCACATTCACCACTTCAGCTGGCAGCTCGTTCCACACTCCCACCACTCTCTGTGTGAAGATGTTCCCCTGAAACTTTTCCCCTTTCACCCTTAACCCATGTCCTCTGATTTGTATCTTACCCACCCTCAGTGGAAAAAGCCGTCCTACATCTACTCTGTCTGTCCCCCTCATAATTTTAAACACCTTGATCAAATCTTCCCTCATTCTTCTACGCTCGAGGGAATAAAGTCCTAACCTGTTTAATCTTTCTCTGTAACTCAGTTCCTGAAGTCTGGGCAACATCCTAGTAAATCTTCTCTGCACTCTTTCAATTTTATTGGTATCTTTCCTCTAGTTCGGTGACAAAACTGCACACAATACTTCAAATTTAGCCTCACTATTGTCTTTACCATAACATCCCAACTCCTGGACTCAACACTTTGATTTATGAAGGCCAATATGTCAAAAGCTCTCTTTACAACCTATGATGCTATTTTCAGGGAATTATGTATCTGTATTCCCAGATCCCTCTGTTCTACCGCACTCCTTAGGGCCCGACCATTCACCGTGTACGTCCTTTCTTGGTTTGCCTTTCCAAAATGCAATGCCTCACCCTTGCCTGCATTAAATTCCATTTGCCATTTTACCAACTGGGCCACATCCCTCAGCAAGCTTTGAAATCCTTCCTCGCTGTCCACAATGCTTCCAGTCTCAGTGCCGTCAATCTCATTCTCATCCTCATCTCCTTCCCTTACTAGTTCTCATTCACTCCTCCTTCCATTTCTCTTTCAACCATTCTTTCTCTTCCAGTCTTGCCCAGTTTCCCTCCCTCCCACTTTCTCTTCCACTCTCCTTCACAGAATCTCTCTTCTGTTGTTTAAGTAAACAAAAATACTGTCCTTTGTAATAAAGTTGTCTGCAACAGGGTCAGTAATGCTAAAAATTAGGCATACGAACTTGCATTGGCAGGAGTTCAAAGTGATAAAAGTTTTTAACCAGCCCATAAAACATTTATAATATTGGCTATTCCCAAGAGCCTTGCCTGTTGGCGACAATATTACATATAACTTAAACAGGATATTAAATATGATCTACAAAGCTTTTCCTAAATTGTTTGGAAGTTGGTTGATTCCCTAAGTAATTTTATTCCACAATGGCATCTTTATTCATTAAACTATAGAACATTACAGCACAGAAGCAGACCTTTCAGCCCTTCTAGTCTGTGCCAAACTATTATTCTGCCCAGTCCCACTGACCTGGACCCAGTCCATACCCCTCCCATCCATGTACCTGCCCAAATTCTTCTTAAAAATTGAGCCTGTGTTCACCACTTCAGCTGGCAGCTATGTTTGGATGACTCTTCGCTGATGGAGCAGCGAGAGCAGAGCGTGTGCTGGGTGGCGATGATTGCAGCTGCTCTCCGATTGCAGCGTTCCCTGTACATACTCTCGATGGTGGGGAGGGTTTTGTCTAATGTCCTGGCCTGCCTTTTGCAGGTATTGGTGTTCCCAGTCCAGACCATAATGCAGCTGGTCAAGACCCTCTCTTCCGTACACCTGGAAAAATTTACCAGGGTTTCTGCAAACTCCTGCTGTGCTTTCATTACGAAGCCATTAGTGTGTTGGGTCCAGGAAAGATCCTCTGAGATAGTGACGCCTAGGAAGTGAAAGTTGTTGACCCTCTGTTGTGTGTGGAGGAGTGGCCTCCCTGCCTGTGTGTATTGCGGGTGGGCGCGTGGCCTCCCCGTCTGAAACTCACATTGTCACATTGTGTACTTTTTGTTTTATTCCAAGTTACGATTTGTAAATTCCAAGTTTCAGTTTGCTGAGTGTAAATGAGTTGGCACTGATAATGCCTTGTCTAAATCCAGCACACCTTCTTACGTGTTCCCAAGTTCCCGTGTCCATCTTTGATGGCCCTGCCTCCAAATGACCAGCTCTATGTCCTGGGTGATTGTCTCGATAATCTTTGGCCTCCCGCACCCTTCTTTTCCTCTTCCTGTTCAGAATCAGAATCAGATTTTATTGTCATGAACGAGTCACAAAATTTGGTGTTTTGTGGCTGCATCACAGGGCAAACATTCATATTATAACCATCTCACAGCAAAATATAAAAAAATAATAGTAAGGTAGTGTCTGTGGTTCATTGATCATTCAGGAATCTGATGGCGGTGGGGAAGAAGCTGTCCTTGTGCCGCTGAGTGCTCGTCGTTAAACTCCTGAACTTTTCCCCTGATGGTAGCAGAGTGAAGAGGGCCTGGCCTGGGTCTTTGAGGATAGTGGCTGCTCTGTTAAGATACCCCTTTGTGTTGATGTCCTCGACGGAGTGAAGTCTGGAGCCTGTGATGTCGCAGGCCGAGTTAACAACCCTCTGGAGTTTATTCTTGTCCTGAGAGTTGGCGCCTCCGTACCAGGCAGTGATGCAACCACCCAGAATGCTCTCCACGGTCCACCTGTAGAGGTTTACGAGAGTCTTCGGTGACATACCCGACATCTCCTCAGACACCTCACAAAGTGCAGCCGCTGGTGAACCTTCTTCTTCTGGTGTCAACTTCCCTGTCTGATTTGCTTCCAGTCCTGATGCACGCTCTCAACCTGAAGCATCGACCATACTTCTATCCCCACAGATACCCACTGAGTTCCTCCGGCACCTTGCTTTAAACTCTAGCATCTGCATTTTCTTTTGCTTCTTCTCTGATCTACTCCAACTCGGGGCTTTCCCTCTGCTAAACATTCATCCTCAGAGCAAGTTGTTATGGAGGGATGACAGAGAGAACTCAATGTAGACCGTGTCCTCAGGACAGATCTATTTGCTTGTTTTCCTGGATCCGAACATTTTGTTTCTCTGACAATTGGCTGACAATTTGATGCTGTTTACTGACATTAAGGGTGTATTGCTTAATTTTAAAATGAAAAGGCTGAATGAGCCTGGTTGATACTGAAGCATCTCAGAGTTGTTCAGCACAGAACCTGCCAAGAGTTCAGGCCAACCATTTACAATGTTTATTGTCATCTGATTGCATAAATACAACCCGACGAAACTGCGTTCTCCACTCCTCGGGGTGAAACACGCAGACACACAACCAGACATAACACACGTACATAAAGACAAACAGTACATATACAAGAGGAATATTCATCTGTAAAAACAAATAAATAAATATCGTTTCATGAATATAAAAGTCTCGGAGGGTGAATGTGAACAGTTCCTTTGGTCGTTCGGCATTCTCGCTGCCCGTGGGAAGAAGCTGTTCCTCAGCCTGGTGGTGCTGGCTTGGATCCTCCTGTATCTTTTCCCCAACGGGAGCCAGGAGCAGCTGAAAGATGTGCGGGGTGGGAGGGGGTCCTTGATGATTTTGCGCGCCCTCTTCAGACAATGATTCCGGTAGATCACGTTGATGGTGGGGGTGGGGGGGGGGTGGGAGGGAGATTTTAGTGATCCTCTCTGCCGCTCTTGTGGTCCTGCGGATTGATGCCCATTTCATTCTCCCCACATTCCCATCAACTCCCCCCAGATCCCACCGCTTCCAGTACACACCTGGGGCAATTTACACTGGCCATGCTCCGATCCCCCCCCCCCTCCAAAACATATGGAGTTGGGACGTTAATTGGGTGTAATTGGGTGGGACAGGATTCACGAGCTGGAAGGACACTGTATCAGTGCATTGATTTTGAAAAGCCCAGCCAAAGCTGTCAAGGAAGGGAGCAGTCAGATGAAGATTAAGGAGGGAATTCCAGCCAAAAAGGGGCACAGTTAGGGAAGGATTTTGGGATCACACCGAGGAGAGCAAATACCATGGACATCTGCAGAGTTGGAAGAGAACCTTGTTGGGCTTCTACTGGGAACGCAGACCAATCATTTTCTCCCACTAATGTTAGAAATCTACAAATCCCTGGTGAGACCAAAGAGTATTGTGTTCAGCTCTGGTCACCTCATAGTAGGAAGGATGTGGAAGCAATGGAGAGGGTGCAGGGGAGATTGACCAGGATGTGGCCTGGATTGGAGAATTTTGAGAAAAGGTTAGCAGAGCTGGGACTTTACTCTTTGGAGCAAAGAAGGATGAGAGGTGGCTTAATAGAGGTTGACAAGATTCTGAAGGGAGGGATAAGACAGCCAGTGCCTTATTCCCAGGGCAAGATTAGCAAAAACCTGAGGACGTGTACAAAATGAAGGGAGGGAGGTTTAGGGGAGTTGTTGGGTGCCTGGAATGCCTTACCGGGGGTGGTGGTGGAGTCTGAAACAATAGGGACATTTAAGAGACAGGCACATGGATGGAAGAAAAATAGAGGGTTACGGGGTAGGGAAGGTTTAGTACTTCTTTGTTTGTGCTGGCCAAAATAGGCCCTCGTGGTGCCCAACATTGAGGGCCAAGGGGCATGTACTGTGCTGTAAGGTTCTATGCTGCCTGACCCACTCAGTTCCTCTAGCAGGGCACTTTGTGTTCCAGATTCCAAGATCTCTGGGGATTACAGGGAGTCAGAGGAGAGGCCATTTGAAAGCAACAATAAGAATCTAAAAATTGAGGCACTAGCATCCGAGCATGTGTATTGTGCCAAGTTCGGGGTGGGGGGGGTTGGTTGGAGGGGGGATGGGTGAATGGAACCCGCAGTGAGTGAAGACCCAATCGGCTCCCAGAGATCACAACTGACCTCCGGGACACAGAGCGGCAACCGGAGGGTTGGGGGAGGGGTGTTGGGGTGTGGTTGAGACTGGAACGGGGAATGCAGTCAATCCCAAGAGAAGTGACTCATGCAAAGTGCCACTGGTCCGACAAGTGCCCGTCTCCAGAGCACAGTTTGTGCATTCTAACAAGACCAGATGGAATTAATGCGCAGCAACTTGCCAAGAAGTCCCCAACAAAACCATAAATGAAGAGGCTTCTCTTCTCCAGAAGAAGGAAATAAATAAGACCTTTATTTGCCTGAACTATTAACATTGGCCTCTTGAAATATTTTCTTACCATAATAAGAACACTTAGTAAATAATCATTTCGCTCGGGAATTGCATTGGATATAACCAGCAAGAAATAAATGAATTGTGAATTAAGACCGTTTTAATCCTTATGAGTAGTTAATATTATGTAGATCTATTGGTGGCCATGATGGTTATTTTTCTCACCACTACATTGAACCATACAGCAATAGCGACATCACTGCGGGGGGTGAGGAATGCACTGGGTGACACCATTGGGTGGGGGGGGAATGGGAGGATGGTCCATAAAATGTTTGTGCAGTGTTTCAACGGAAATGTATTAATTTTTTATAAAAAATACCTCTGTCACTTGTTATCACAACAAAAACATTTTCCGGAAGCCCAGCTGACGTATCAATATCCCTACGAGGCTAAAACTCGATGCTCATTTACTTTTTGAACCTTCTAACGCACTCCGGTCAGAGCTGTCGTTATTACCCAAAGACAACGATGCTTCGAATCACGTGGTTCCATCTGCACGCGCTACCAGTGGGGAGATATGCTATTACACCACTAGGTCACCAGGGCCCACAACCTGACGACCTTGTATGTAAATCCAACCGGAGCTAGGCTCCTCCATTCTGACCTAGGCTTGCACAGAGGCAAGACCTAGCTGTACATATTAGTCTATTAACACAAGCGTTTATCTTGCGCTCTGTCTCGTGTGGTTGATGTTAGTCACTATACAACCAGCTCGCGCTGTTCTCGTCGCTGCTAGCGTTTTTTACAGTCGCTGCTTTTGTCACATTTTCTGGAGTTTTTAGCTATAATGTTGTGGTCGTTAGTATTTTTGAACCGATATCAATAACTTTTTAGAGAATGAAGTCGTAATTAAAGGAAGAGAAGGAGAAAAATCAAAAAAAGGTTCCGCTCAGTGACTCATAATGTAGAAAGATTTTACAAAACGATTTTGCTGTTAATCTGAAATATTACATTTAAGCAATATTTATCACATATTATTCTATATATTTACAACCATTTTTTTTTTCAAATATTGCTCATTTGACTTATTTATTTAAAGGTGTGATTTTAATTTTGCTGGTTGTTTATCTCACTACATTCAGTGATCTACGGGAATTATGATTTACCAGTAATATTTGTACAATGTAGCGGCTGCAACCGCTGGAGAGTTTACACTCAAGGAAGAGACATACAGCATGGGATTGAATTCAACACTGGTTTATTGAGCTGGCAGCTCTACTTATAAAGGGCTTAGAGGCCCATCTCTGACGTCACCGTGCCACCCGACTGGTCCGCTTTCTGGGACTGGTTGCTCAGTGCTATCCAGGGAGCCCCTCTCATTACCCCTCCCCCACCCTGAGTGTGGTGGCTCCCCGAGCTCCACCCGATCGGCTGCCAGCCCATCGGGGTGGGGCGCCGCAGCTGTGTGCTGCTGTGTCGGGCGCCAACCTCGAAGAGCGCAGGCAGCCGCGGGCTGGTGACACCATGAGTTACCGCACTAGGTGACGCCAGCCCTAGTGACCCCACTAGTGTATCCTGAAAGTGAAGCAAATGAAATATGATCATATTGGAATAATAAGTACGTCCATCACTCAACATTGTACGGGGTTGTATTGGTGTATTGGGGAGATGGTGCAAGGCCTCGTAGGCCAGAAGGTACTCTTACCATGCTGTACATCTCAATTCAAATGCAAACATGGTATAGGATGGTAAAAAAAATTAATAGATTCCTTCACAGGCCAAACTGGAGACGGGGAGTGATCACACAGAGGGAAGAATGATTAAATCATAAATCAGGCTCTTTTGATTACAATGCAAAAAATTATTAATCAGAACCAACAGTAATCGAAATTACGCAGACAACCTAAAACGCCATAAAGGAAATAGGTTTTGGGGGAGGTCGTATAGAGGAGGGGTTCATGGAGGGGGGTGTTCCAGGTTCCATCTACTGTGGAGCTCCAAACCGATGAACAAGCACAGTCAGAGAGTTCATACAGCAGGGGGGCAGAGTTCAGGGGGAGGGTCCAGAGTTCAGGGGGTAGAGTATAGAATTCAGGGAGAGGGTGCAGAGTTCAGGGGTGGGTGCAAAGTTCAGGGGGAGGGTGCAGAATTCAGGGGGAGGGTGGCAGATAAAATTAAAGGATGTTGAAATTCACAAATCATGTCAAAGCCTTGAGAAATATTGGAACGAAATAGTTCAGACTTTCTCTGCACATTTTAAAGTTAATTTTAAACCAAATCCCTGAGCTGCTTTATTTGGTATTGTTGGAGAGAGCGACATAACTTTAACAGCATCTGATCCACATGCATTAGCTTTTATTTCTCTTCTGGCGAGGGGACGGAGGGAGCGTTACCCCTCCTCATCATGCTCAATGGCTGCGTGACGTCGTGTTTAAACTTAGAAAAGGTTCTAAGCTCAATTTCCTATTTGAATGAAAAGTTTCAAACACCATGGGGACTCTTTTTGAGTTACTTTTATAATCTTTGATTTGTTAGGAAGGTAGAAATGTTGACTGTTGAGGTAATTTATCTCCCTGATAAGAATTCTGCTTTTTTGTTTTGTGGCCAAACAGGTACTTTCTCAGTAGTGGGTTTAGATTTTCCTTTTTTTATATAATAAAATATCGATACAATATAATCTGTTTGATTAAAACGTGAGGAACCTTGGATGAAATGATGTGATTTAAGTGTAACTTACCTGCAGTTACCTAATTGCCTGAATACGCCTGAAATTGGCTGATCATGGAAGCTAAGCAGGTTCAAAACCGGTCAGTACTTGAAGTGAAGATCACCTTGGAACACCAGGTGCTGTCGGTTTCTGCGAGGGGCGCTGGACAAAGTGACGACTCTCTGTCTGTCTTAGACAAAAGTTACATTATGGGGTGGTAAATTAGGTGAGTGAATATGCAGATGATACAAAAATAGGGGGAGTGGTGGATAGTGAAGAGGGTTTTTATGGACTACAGAAGGGTTTGGACTGTTTGGAAGAGTGGGCTGAAAGGTGGAGTTTAATGTCGATAAGTGTGAGGTGCTTCATTTTGGGAGGAATAACCAAAATAGCACATATGCAGTGAAGGGGAGGGCGTAGAGGAATGCAGAGGAAGAGAGGGATATCGGAATAATGGTTCAGTGTTCCTTGAAGGTGGATTCCAATGTAGATAGGGCAGTGAAGAAGGCTTTTGGTATGCTGGCCTTTATAAATCATAGCATAAAATATAGGAGCTGGGGGGTGATTTTGAGACTGTTTAAGGCTTTTGTGAGGCCAAGTTTGGAGTATTGGAGTTCTGGTCTCCAAATTATAGGAAGGATATCAATAAGATTGAAAGGGTGCAAGGAAGATTTACAAAAATGTTGCCTGGATTGCAGTATCTTGAATACGGAGATTGAGTCGACTGGGACTTTATTCATTGGAGCGTAGAAGGTTGAGAGGGGATTTGATAGAGGTATTTAAAATTATGAAGGGTATAGATAGAGTAGATGAGAATAGGCTCTTTCCCCTGAGGATAGGGGAGAATGGAACAAGGGGTCATAAGTTAAGGATTAGGGGGCAAAACTTTAGGAGTAATATAAGAGGAAACTTCTTCACTCAGAGAGTGGTGGCTGAGTGGAATGATCTTCCGGAAGAGGTAGTTGTAGCAGGGTCAATTCTGTCATTTAAGAGAAGGTTGGATGAGTACATGGATGTGAGGGGGTTGGAGGGTCATGGGCAAGGGAATGGGTAGGTGGAACTAGAGGAGTTTCACGTAAATCAGTACAGACTAGAGGAGCCGATATGGCCTGTTCCCGTACTTTAAATGGTTATATGGTTTCATTCTAAATATAGAATTACATGACAATAATGGAACCTTTCCTTTCTATATTTTTGGATGTGAAATGTTAATAAAAATATTGAAAAAGGAAGTCACTCAGAAAGAGACATTAACTTCTCCTTGGAGCCCTGCATCTGAATTGAATGGGTTAACATGGAAAATACCTTGACAACTCAGAGATAAAATCATCTGGGAATGTTTTCCCTCTCTTGTCCAGTAAGAAAGGATATCAAATGAACTTCAGAAAGAATTCTAGAAACTAAAAATATTTTCAGTCAGGCGATAGGCATCAATGTCAAGAAAAATTAATGTTTTACTGGTTGGTGAGGGAGGGAAGCCAATTTTTGGCCTTGTTTGTCAATCTGCCCTGGCTTGTATCTCCCCTCCCCCCTACGTTGCCAATGTTCCCGAGGTCTTGGCATCTCATCCCTGTGTCTCGATCGGGGATCCTTGATCACGCAGGAATCTGGAGCCAAGTTGGCAGCAATGCCTTTGTTTGCCTTGTACCCAGGGCTGGCGTCAGAACCGCGTGTTGGGTGGGGATGGGGATGGGGAGGAGGGCGTGACATATCTGCCATGACCTCCTCTGTTCACCGTCGTCACACTTCCCCCTCCCTCCCATATAACAGCACTTACATCATGTGGAGACTAGAGACTCTAGTGCTGCGGTTGGGGGGGGCTCGACAACTCAATGCCCGCGAATGCCCTCTCTTGGCACCGGACATGCTTGTACTTAACGGGGCGGTCTATTCCACACTTCAGCGAGGCTGGGAGTGAGTTTGGGGCAGGGTGGGGTATAACTGACTCTGTCCCACATACCAGCCAAGGAGCCAATAACAATCGGTCGCGCAGTCTCAGGTAGAACCATAGCATCGTCTTTAGTGCTGTCAAATACAGTAAAACCCCTGGTATCCGGAATTCAACCAATCGGCAGAGAAATCATGGAAAATAAATATAAAAATTTAAAATAAATAAGAATAAAATAATAGGTTAAAAAAACATGTAAGTTTAAAATTGTAAAAATAAATGTCCTCTGAAGTAACCTCGGGTGAAGATGAGAACAAATATTCAGCCAGCAGAAAGTTGTGTTTGAATAAAATGGTGTTGCCCAGGTTGAAGAGCTGGTTGATGCCGTTGGGGCGACTCTTACATGTCTCTTTTTCCCTGCTTAGGAAGAGTTGTCCCAGTCAGAGGCTTTACCTGTAAACTTGGGGGGGAGGGGGTTAATTATATCTAATGTTATTGTTCGTCTTTTGGGCGGCTCTGTGGAGGGGGAGGAACCTGTAGATGCAGCGACGGTTAAATGTTTTCAAATAATGTGATTGAAAATAAAGTAAAATTCTTCAAGGTTTATATATTCATGCAAGTGAACTTTGTTCATTGTAAGTACAGTCTAGTATTTTTGTCTTTTAAACTGTTTATTCTTAACGCAGGTGTATAAGTTAGGCATTGTAAAAATAAGTCTCAAGGAACCGGAAAATCATTGAGGATTCTTCCACCCAGCATCTTTCAGCTGCTCCCGTCAGGAAAGAGATACAGGAGAATCAGACCCAGGCTGAGGAACAACATGAATTTTAATGTAGATGTACAGCTCAGCCCACAAATTTGTGCTACTCAATTACGCCCAACTGACCTGCAACCCTGGTATGTTATGGAGGAAACTGGAGCCTCCAAGGAAAAAAAACCCTCACAGACACAGTCAAACCATATAAATTCCTTACAGACAGCGCTGGATTTGAACCCCAATCCTGATTCCGATCACTGGCCAGCTCGGCCTTCAACACCATTACTCTCTGATTGCTGGTCAACAAGCTCCATACCCTGGGCTCTACACCCCATCTCTGCAACTGGATCCTTGACTTTCTCATCAGAAGACCACAGACAGTACGAATTGGAAACAACGTCTCCACTTCACTCCTCACTCCACACTGCTCTACTTGTTATACACCCACGACTGTGTGGCCAGGCACAATTCCAATGCCATCTACAAGTTTGGTGTTGACACCACAGTTGTCGGCAGAATCACAAATGGCAATGAGGAAGTGAACAGGAGGGAGATCGATCAGCTCGTTGAACAGTGTAAAACAACCTTGCGCTCAACGTCAGCAAACCAAGGAGATGATTGTGGAATTCAGGAGGGAGTCAGGGGAACACGACCCAGTCCTCATCGAGGGCTCAGTAGTGGAGAGGGTCAAGAACCTCAAATTCCTGGGTGTCAACATCTCCAAGGATCTGTCCTGGAGCCTCCATGTTAATGCAATCACAAAGAAGGTTCGCCAGCGGCGAGTTTTAGGAGATTCTGTATGTCACCGAAGACTCTCTTAAACTTCTACACATGTACCATGGAGAGCATTCTGGCTGGTTGCATATCCGCCTGCTATGGAGGCACCAACTCTCAGGACAAGAATAAACTCCAGAGGGTTGTTAACTCAGCCTGCAACATCACAGGCACCAGACTCCACTCCATCGAGGACATCTACACGAGGCAGTGTCTTAAAAAAGCACCCAGGCCATGTCCTCTTCACTCTGCTACTATCGGGGAAAAGGGTACAGGAGCCTAAAGACGAGCACTTAGTGGCACAAGGACCGTTTCCTCCCCTCCGCCATCAGATTCCTGAATGATCAATGAACTACGGACCCTGCCCTATTTTTCGTGCACTGTTTTAAAAAGTTATTGTTGTAAAGTGGCGGGTATGAATGTTTGCATGCACGACACTGCCTCACACACCAAATCGCGTGACTTGTTCATGACAATAAATTCTGATTCAGATTCTGGCACTGTAAATGCTTTGTGACGACCCGTACGCTTACTGATCCAATTTTTCCTTAAATGACAAAAAGGACCCTGCCGCCACTACTTCTCCCGGAAACTCATCCACACGGCCACCACTCTTCGAGTGAAGAAGTTCCCCCTCATGTTACTTCTAAACTTTTGCCCCTTAACTCATGACCTCTTGTTTCAATCTCTCCTACCCTCAAGGGAAAAAACCCATTCATATCAACTCTATCTATCCTCCTCATAATCCTAAATACGTCTATCAAACCCCCCCTCAACCTTCTACGCTCCAAAGAATAGAGACCTAATCCGCTCAATCTTTCTTTGTAATCAAGATTCTGAAACCCAGGTAACATTTTCGTAAATCTTCCCTGCACCCTCTCTACCCTGTTGATCTCCTTCCTATAATTCGGTGACTAGAACTGCACACGATATTCCAAATCTGGCCTTGAACAGTCTCAACATCACCACCCAGCACATGTATTCTATGTTTTGATTTATAAAGGCCAGCAGGCTAAAAGCCTTCTTCACCACCCTATCCACAAAAGATTCTACCTTCAGGGCACCGTTATTTCTAGATCTTTCTGCTCCACTGCATTCCTCAATGCCTTCCAAATATTTAACAATTTTCTATTTGTACTGTATACAAATCACTTGTTGATATGTGGGGCTCTGTCTATAGATATGTGGGCTCATGATAAACTTGAACGAACTTGAACACATGGTGAGATCTTGTAAGGTGCCTCCCGCACAGCTCAGGACTGCGGGCTGTTGGCGGTCAAGGCTTTGCAGGGGGCCCTGAAGATATTTTACAGCAGCGGTTTGGACCGAGCTGCCAGGTTGGGGGAGGGAAGTCAGCGAGTTGGGCGGCGTGAGTGGAGGGAAACGGACAGTCGATGTTTCAGGTCGAAGGTGCAGAAGGGAGGTACCGGCATGAAAGGGGAGGGGCTGAGGGCAGGTGCTCGCACATGCTAGGTGGATCCAGGCGAGGAGGGGTTGATTGGCAGATAGAGGCTGGGTGGTGGTGACTAATCCAGGGTAATAGTAAGGTTACATACACGACATCAGATACAACCCCAAGATTCGTTTCCTGCAAGTGAGGCAGAATTATCACTTATTGGTCGTGCAAAAATACTGACTCAATGGGTACATGTAAACAAACTGACTGTGCAATACAGAGAGAAAAAATCAATAAATTAGCCCCTGATTGAGTTTGTCATTGATGGTGGAGGGGGGGAGCAGCTGTTCCTGAACCTGGTGGCGTGAGTCTTATACCTCTTTCCTGATGGCAGCAGCGAGAACAGAGCGGGTGTTAGTTGGTGAGGGTCTTTGATGATCACTGCTGCTCTCCGACAGCAGCATTCCCCGTAGATGCTCTCGATGGTGGGGAGGGTTTTGCCCCCTAATGTCCTGGGCCATGCCCACTACCTTTGGCAGAGCTTTTGCAGCCAACACATCGGATGGGATCTGATGTGGAAGGAAAGGGGGTGGTGACAAGTAAAGGAGAGGTGGGAGGCTGGAGGGGAGAATGGGAGAAGGGGAGAGGGAAACGAATGGGTGGAGTGTGCAGGTGATGTGCAGATGGGATGAGAGGGCTAGAAGAAAGTAGGGAGCCGGGAGCAGGGGTCCTGATGAACAGGAGAGAGAAGGGGTCAGAGAGGAAGTTCTTTCCCAGATTGAAGTTTCACCAAATTCGGATCTTTATTCAGGTTTAAATGGTTCACATTTACAGCTATCCTATCTGGTGCATTTAACCGGAAAGTTACCACTTGGGATGTGCTGGGAAATCAGCCATTCCAATCTGGCTATCCCTCTGCAGTTCCCGATCTCCCTCTGGCACTCTGCCATCCATCCCCTGTTCCACTGACCCATATTACCATACTGGTATAAGGGTTGGGAGACCAAGAGCCAGGGTCAAGGCTCATCACCTTTCAACCCACAGCTGTCAAGAAAATTCTGGATGTAATTCAAAGGAAGGAGGTTGTGAACTGTCGATGTGTGTTGTGGCACCCAAGGATCCCTGTAAACACCGACACACTCCTTGGGACCCCCTGTAAACACAGACACACTCCCCGGGACCTCCCTGTCAACCATGCCATACTCCCTAGGACCCCGTGCCATCACCCACATGCTCCACATGACCCATGTAAATACCAACACATTCCCCAGAGCCTCTTCTAAACACCGACACACACCCTAGGACCCCCTGTAACCACCGACACGCTCCCCGGGACCCCATGTAAACACTGACACACTCCCCAGGACCCCCTGTAAACACCAAAACTCTCCACGGGACCCCCTGTAAACACTGACACTCTCCCCAGGACCACCTGTAAACACTGACACACTCCCCAGGACCCCCTATAACCACTAATGCACTCCCAGGGACCACCAGTAACCACCGACACTCTCCCCAGGACCCCTGTAAACACCAACACTCTCCCCAGTAAACACTGACACTCTTCCCAGGACCCCCCTGTAAACAATGACACACTCCCCAGGACCCCCTGTAACCACCAATGCACTCCCCGGGACCTCCAGTAACCACCGACACTCTCCCCAGGACCCCCTGTAAACACCAACACTCTTCCCAGTAAACACTGACACTCTCCCCAAGACCCCCTGTAAACAATGACACAATCCCCAGGACCCCCTGTAACCACCAATGCACTCCCCGGGACCTCCAGTAACCACCGACACTCTCCCCAGGACCCCCTGTAAACACCAACACTCTTCCCAGTAAACACTGACACTCTCCCCAAGACCCCCTGTAAACAATGACACAATCCCCAGGACCCCCTGTAACCACCAATGCACTCCCCGGGACCTCCAGTAACCACCGACACTCTCCCCAGGACCCCCTGTAAACACCAACACTCTTCCCAGTAAACACTGACACTCTCCCCAAGACCCCCTGTAAACAATGACACAATCCCCAGGACTCCCTGTAACCACCAATGCACTCCCCGGGACCCCCAGTAACCACCGACACTCTCCCCAGGACTCCCTTTAAACACTGACACACATCCCGGGACCCCTATAAACACTGATATTCCTCTAGGGACCCCATGTGAAGGCTGACACACATCCCAGGACCCCTATACACACTGAAACAGGCAGCCCCCCTGTAAACACTGACACAGCCCGTGCCTCAATCTCTGGACCGTGGGGACCGTCTGCCACCCGGTGGACATTTCCTGCCATTACAGGCATGCTCCCTAGTGCCCCCTCGGGATGGAAACCATACCACAGGTCTATCATTGCTCACCTGAGGCCAATCCGCAGAACTGTGTCTCTGTGACCCCAGACCCAACCTGTGGGCCCTGAAAGGGACTGAGAAAAGGTTCAATATTTGTTCTTCCCTACTTCCTTTCTGTTAGGCTATCAGACTGTTAGTTCCCTGCAACTCCTCTTCCCTCAAAGTCACGTCAAAGAATAAACCTTGCGTATCTCTCCACACCTTCGGACCCAAGAGAGTCAACAACGCAGATTGATGGTGTCCCCACATTCGTGTGTGACTCAGAGGCCTTGGTCAATTTCTAACTACACCTCCCACCACTCTCTGCACATACCCCACCCAAACGCACATCCCCCAGACTTGTTTAAAGTCTATGATTTTTAGAAATATAGACATACAGCAATGTCACGGCCCAATTCGGCCCAAGATCCCAATTTACACCTCATTAACTAACACGTTCCGAACGGTGGGAGGAAACCGGAGACCCCACCTATGCAGACATGTCCTCACAGACATCACGGGATTTGAACTGCGGCCTCGATCGCTGTAACAGCGTTGTGCTAACCGTGATGACTTGGTAGGAAAGTATTGCCAGCTGTTCATCGTGACCAGATCTAAACCCTGGGACATGCACGGCTCACACACACGTAAACAGATCACACACATATGCACAGCTCTCTCAATCTCTCTCTCTCTCACACACACATATGCACACACACATGCTCACACACACACATACACACTCTCTGACACACACTCACACACACATATGCACACACACACATACAAACACACACATGCATACACACACTCTCTCACACACACACACCAACATGCGGCCAGCTGTTCTGTTTAAAAACAGGAAATCTCTCCGGATGTTCATCTCCTCCCTGATTTAACAAAGACAGCTACCTGAAACTGCACCCCCACCACCCCCATCCCCATCCCCCATAGCTGATCTACATTTACATTTGTGTTGCTCCTGTCACATTCCCAGCACTTTTCAATGTGCTCTGTAGTCAGAGCAATAAAGATTGGCTAGTGTAGCAAAGCCGTGACACAGACCCTTTCCTGACAGTGGCCTCTGCAACAGAGCAGCTTCTCCTCCAGGCAGATTCTGGTCATCCGGCTCGGGTCTCCGGGGTGGTGTCATCCCACAACAGCCGCTGGGGCAGCTTCCCCCACCTGGGAGGGCAGAGGCGCAGCCCAGCCCTGTGTGGACGAGCCGTGGACCATCAGGATCAGGAGGCGCGGAGCCATCTGTCGTCTCGGACCTTCTGTCCCATTGCAATCTCCCTGGGAAACCAATAGTGACAGAGGTCGGGTGAGAGGGCATCAACTCAGGTCCCGAGTATTGTCTGCAGTGGAAACACAATCGGAGGTCAGGCAGCATCTGTGGAGAGAGGAGCGGCAGATACCTCAGGCTTCTGTCCATCATTAGAACCTAAAACATCGACTCTTCCTCTCTCCACAGACGCTGCTGAGTGTTTCCCGCACGTTCTGATTTTATTTCACATTTCCAGCATCTGCATGGGTTTGCTTTTGGACTCCCCCCATCCCCCCCTCCCCATCCCCACTCCTGGCCAGAGATGACAAACTCTGCCCTGACCATGTTGGTCGAGTGCCTGAGGGAGATCAAGTTCAAGTCTATTGCTGTCTGATTGCACAAGTACAACCTGACGAAACAGCGTCTCAGGTCCTTGGTGCAAAATACACAGACACACAACCAGACATAACACACACACACACACACACACACACACACACACACACACACACACACACACACACACACACACACACACACAGACAAACAATACATACGCAGGACATATAGACACATGCAATAAAATCCCCGTTATCCGGAATTCAAGCAACCAACAAAAAAATCGCCGCACGGTTAGCACAGCGGTTACGCAACACTGTTACATTGCCAGCGATCTGGATATGAATCCGGAGGTGTCTGTAAGGAGGCTGAGTGGGTTCCCCCCCAGGGGTTCTGGGTTCTGGCTCCCAAGGGCGTATGATTTCTTCCCCTGGAGACACTCAGAACCAGGAGTGTCTGGCTGTCTGGCACAGCAACAGGTCCTTCAGCCACCCCCCCACCACCCCCCAGCAGTGCCTGCACTGAACTTGACAGCAAATTAAACTAACCCTCTTTTGCCTGCCCACAATCCCTCTCAATGCCATGGCAGCGCCTGGGACCCCAGTTCGAGTCCTGGTGATGTCTGTGAGGAGCTTGTCCATTCTCCCCATGTCTGCGTGGGTTTGCTCCCACCGTTCAAAACGTACCGGGGGCTGTCGGTTCATTGGGCGTCACAGGCTCGTGAGCTGAAATGGCCCGTTACTGTGCTGTCTGTCTAAATAAAAATGTAGTCTCCTGACCTGGATTCCGGCACTACAGGATCCAACGGGAAGGTTTGCCTGACCCAACTTATCCCAGGTCCACATCGGGTGCCTTGGGCTCAGGGGGGTGGTGGTGGGGGGCCCACCTGGCCCTGCTTAATGTGTAACCAATCAGGATCCGCAGTCCTCACCTGTGGGCCAACTCGAGCTCCGGGACCCCCCACCCTTACCCATCTCCCCAGCTGCGGGGGGGTGGGGGAGCAGAGGGGGAGAGCAGTGAAGAATAACTCACCGCCCTCAGTGACCTGCTGGAGATCTACTGCTCGATGGGCCTAGGCAGTTGGAAGCCTCACTGCAAAGTCTACACGACAGGAGCAGACTGTCTAAACATCATGTCGAGCGAGACCAATACTCCACCTCAACTTTGCTTAGGTATAGTCTACAAATTCCCTGCCTGACAGAGAGGCAGTTACAGAGATCTTCTCACGCTTTGCTGAGGCAGCCAGTGGGAGCTGTCCAACCAGCTGGGTGTCGGGGCTGCCTCACACAAGCCCGGGGCCTTGTAGAGGGTTGGGCGCCCTGAGCTCCCCCACTGGCAATCTACATGTCAGGGCCAACAGTCTTTGCAAGAGATTTGGAGAGTGCCCAAGAGACTTCACTAATGGATTGTTGTTTACAAAAGGCACAGATTGTCTGGAAAAGAATGTTGTTGTAAGAGGGGTCATGTGGTTTTGAAAGCAGAGAGAGTCAAACAGGCTTTCTCTCTCTCTCTCACACACACACACACACACACACACACACACACACACACACACACACACACACACACACACACACACACACACACACACACACACACGCACACACACACACAGATCACTTGTTCAATGTTACAGCCAGCAGAAGTAGCTGGGTCTGGAACAGGACAAGCTGGCAAGCTTGTGTAAAGCCTTTTGGAAGATGGCCTGGTCAAAGCCCTTGTGGTTCATGCAAGAGGAGAGGACTGGCTGTCTAATGTTTCACTTGGAATTAGAAAAACAAGAAAGAACTCTGTGGTGACCTGAAAGAAAGAGGTTATTATCTGGAGAACCCTGAAAGACAAGACACTGAAGTGGCTGATGGAAGTAAATGTACAACAAATCTCTCTCTGAAAACCAACAAGAACCTTCCTGAGCAGTAACCATTTACCTTTCGAGCACCAAAGCCTGGTGAACTTTATAAATGTTAAATTCTGCAGTGAATTTGGAGGAATGAGAAGTGAGATTGGACTGTGAACCAAAGAACTTTTCTGAACTTACACACACATTACATACACATGTGCTTAGAATTAGAAGGGGGTTAAGTTAGGTAAAGTAAGTCAATAGTGATAAGTTAAAATTTGATTCTGTTTTCATGTTTAAAGATAATTAAAAGCAACTTTTGTTTAAGTAACCATTTGCATTGGTGAATATCTATTGCTGCTGGGTTTTGGGGTCCTCAGGGCTCGTAACAATAGAAGTTCCCTGACTGATCGGTTTTTATTACCATAAGCAGGAGGCACGTCTCACTTTGCTGACCTGAGACCCGAACTTGTTTTGGGGGAGGGGTTGCTGCCTTTAGTAGGGGAATCAAGGGAAAGGAACCACGGGTACAATCAGCAGGGGGCCAGCCAGCCGTACATGTACAAACAGTATTAACAGTGGTTCCACCACACCAACGTTTGCCAGATTTTCTGACATAATCTTTGCATTCTGAGGGGAAGTTGGTGTCCTCGGACAGAGTCCTCGTACTTCTCCACTCTTACAAAAATTTACAAACAAATCAGACATGTTTGCTGATTTGAAGATGGTTTCCTCCCACTGTTCAAAATGTCAAATGGGCTTGGGGGCCAAAAGGGCCTGTTATCATGTATGTCTAAATTAAAATAAAAAACACATCAGCGCCTCTACTTCTTCAGGAGTTTGCAGAGATTTGGTATGATACCAGAAACCCTGGTGAATTTCTCCAGAGGTGTGCTGACCGGCTGCAACACAATCTGATCTCGGGACACCAATACCCCTGAGCGTAGAGTCGACACAGCCCAGGGCATCATGGGCAATTCCCTCCCCGCCATCAAGGACATCTCCAGGGGGACGCTGCCATCGGAGAGCAGCAGCAATCATCAAGGATCCACACCACCCAGCACATGCTTCTGTTCTCACTGCTGCCCTCAGGAAAGAGGTATCGGTGCCACAAGACTCGTACCCACCAGCTGCTCCCCCTCCACCATCAGACTCCTCAACGACAAACTCAATCATGGACTCATTTAGGGTCTCTTACTTTTGCACTTTGATTTTGTTCCTCTCTGTGTTGCAGTCAGTTTGTTTACATTTCTTTATGTGCTTACATGTGTACGTACGTTGTGTCCAGTTTTTTTTTACACTACCAATTTGCGATAATTCTGCCACGCCCACAGGGAAAAAAATCTCAGGATTATATGTGATGTCATGTGACGATAAATGGAAAATCTGAATTGCCACATTAGCTTGCACCTCTATTCCAGACTTTAAGGTAAAGTCTCTCCTACCCACCACCCCCCCCCCACCCCCCCCACCCAACCTCCCTCTCTGTGTCAAACACTCTCATTCTAACCTGAGTAAGACTAGCGTTGCAAACAGGAGCAAGAGACCATAGCAACATCTCCAATTTACAACCTGTGGACAAGCCACGAGCATGAACTCAGCTCTCTGGTAGAAAGGTATGTGCAGACCTTTTGGTTTAATTCTGGAACGTTTAGTGCTGTCCCAGACTCCAACAGGGTTGTGAGCTCCCAGTTCGTGTTACTCTTTTTTCCTCCTCAATCAAACTCAAAGCAGTCTGTGAGCCGGTTCAGAGGTGGGCAAGGGAGGTGGGTCCGTTGTCCACAGGGTAGTGGACACTCTGTACCAACCAGGTGCCCTGGAAGGGGTGTGCTTCAAGAGGGCGAGATGTCAGAGAGAGAGAGAGAGAGAGAGAGAGAGAGAGAGAGAGAGACCTGACCTGCCCTCTCAGGTGCTGGTCAGAGATCTCATGGTCCAACACAATTTTCATCCAATATCCCAGAACTGGACTCTCTGGGCCGAGAGAGCTCAAAATGAATGAACTTCAAAAGAGCACCTTCGCTCCCTCTCCTGCACTGTCCATGGCCTCGTGCACTGTCAAACCCGGGCACCCATAAATTGGTGGTGCGTCACCCAATTTTCCGTCTAGGCTCTCCCCAACTGGTCGGCATTAACGTCGACTTCTCCGGGTTCTGCTGGCTTGCTCCCCGTTCTCCCTCTCTTCCCCATCCCTCTATCCCCTATCCTCCAGCTCTCCACCCCTTTCCCTCTCCATTCACAGAGCCGTCCCCCTTCTCCCCCTGTTTGCTTCTGTGCCCTCCCTCCTATTACCTCCTGCCCGTGGGACCATGCTCCTCCCCCTGCCCCCACCCACCCCCACCATTTAGTTCGGGCACCTGCCTACATTTTGTTCATACCTTGATGACGGGCTCAAGCCCGAAACGTTGGTTCTGCATCTTTATCTTTGCTGTATAAAGTGTTTTTACACTTCAAAAGGGTATTTTCCAGGCAGAGCAGGTCAGGAAGTGGAGCTGAGTCTGCGGCCAGATCACCCATTGAATGGCAGGGCAGGCTCAATGGGACGGATCGCCGGCTCCTGCTCCTATTCTTGTCTCCATGGTGCAATGCAGGTTGGAAGATCCTGGGGTGATGAAACGTACATTTGTCTCTCCTCTCGTTTTCCCTTTCTCCTTCTCTCTCGCGACTGAATGAGGCCCAAACCACGCTTATGAGGCAAGGTTAGCAGAGCAGGGACTTTTTTCCCTGCAGCGAAGAAGGAGACTTAATGGTGGTCTAGGCTCTAGGAGGCCTAGATAAGGTGGATGGCCAGCGCCTTTATCCCAAGGTGGGAATAGCCAACACCAGAGGGCGTCTGTACAAAGTGAAGGGAGGGAAGTTTAGGGGAGACGTCAGGGTTAAGTTTTTACGCGGAGAGTTGTGGGAGCCTGGGATGCCTGGAAGCTGAAATGTGAGGGGCATTTAAGAGGCTCTTAGACAGGCACATGGATGAAAGAAAAAAATGAGGGTTACGAGGTAGAAAGGGTTTAGTTCTTTTTTTGGCAGGAATATATAGGTCAGTACATCATTGAGGGTTGAACTATGCTGTAATGTTCTACGCTCACTGAGAGCAGGAGCATCTGAAGGTTCAATCGCCAGTCATGGCGAAGCCATCTGCTGGCTTCGACAAGTTGGCTCGTTACGCCATGGGTGAAGAAGTTAGATCAGTATTTAGCTGAGCATTATCCCACACCCGATGCGCCAAGGCGTCGGGACAGTGTGGACTTCCCGTTGTAGTTGTATGGTTAGCGCCACGGCCTGAGGTGACTTGGAAAGGAGGAGAAGGTAGCTACTGTTTCTGAGGACCGAGACTGGAATGACTGGGCCACAACAAGGGCGGGGGTGGGGGGGGGTGGATGGCCTCTCACCTGACTGCGGCAGCGCGCTTGGCACCGGCTGCTTACCTTGGGATTAGGTCAGGCTTCACCACTCAGCCCACATCACCCAATACACTCCCATCAGTATTAGTGCCATCTCGCAGCATTTGGCCCTACTGAGGGCTTTACTGTCACCTGGGGGAGGGTGGAGGTCTCAGCCACATATACAGCCATACCTCAACTTACGCCCGGTCGAGTGACGTCTGATTGCAGATACGTCCGAGGTCACCATAAGGGCTGAATAAAAATATTAAAATTCACGTTGGGACCAACGTTGGCGGGCATTAGCGGACGTTAAGTCATCCATCATGCATTCAACACGTGGGCTCAAAACTCAAAACAAAGCACTGTCAGGTGTATAATGGTACACACTATACACCTAACTTCTAGTACAGAATGTATATGTAATTGAAATCTATAATATATGGATGTACTTTTTATTGTTATTGTGTTATTACGTTAATGTGTCCTCTCTCTATTTACTACAAAATAAAGCGCCTCATACTGTGTAACATTTTTCTAGTCTCGATAGCATATGAGACACCAACAACCGGCCCCAAATCACGTTCCATGTTTGCATGTTTGCAGGTCTCTTGTTTGCATGTTATCTCGTTGGCTAGATATTATCTGAAAATATGGAGCGTATTGTGGTATTTGTACAATATAGGGGTTTTGGTAAATATGCCTGTGTGTCCCAGTATATTAAGTTGTACAGTCTATTTCACCTATAATCATCGACTTACGCCCAAATCGATTTGCGTCCTCACTTCCAGAATGTAACCCGGACACAAGTCGGTGCACGGCTGTGCCAGAAAATCTGCTAGGTCGTGTCTATTCTGTCAATGTCCAGAAAAGCCCTCCCCACCATCGGGAACATATACGGGGAGCGCTGCCATCAGAGAGCTGCTGCAATCATCAAGGATCCACCCCCCACCCAGAACACGCTCTGTTCTCGCTGCTGCCTTTAGGGAACAGGTATCAGGGCCACAAGACTCACACCACCAGGTTCGTGAACAGCTGCTTCCCCTCCACCATCAGTCTCCTCAATGACAAACTCAATCCGGGACTCGTTTAAGAACACTTACTTCTGCAGTTTATTGATTTTCTTTTTCTCTTTGTATCGCAGTTTGTTTACATTTCTTTATGTGTTTACAAGTGTACATTGAGTACGGTCTTTTTTGCACGACCAATAAATGGTCATTCGGCCGCACCCACAAATTTCAGATTTATTGTCAGAATACATACATGACATCACATACAACCCTGAGATTCTTTTTCCTGCGGGCCAGGCAGAATGACCACTTACTGGTCGTGCAAAAAAAACTGTACTCAACGTACACGTGTAAGCAAATAAAGAGAAAAAAAATCAAGAAAATACAAAAACAAATGTGAACAAACTGACTGCAGTACAGAGAGAACAAAAGAAAATCAATAAAGTGCACAAGTCCTTAAATGAGTCCCTGATTGAGTTTGTCATTGAGGAGTCTGATGGTGGAGAGGGAGCAGTTGTTCCTGAACCTGGTGGTGTGAGTCTTGTGGCACCGACACCTCTTTCCTGATGGCAGCAGAGAGAACAGAGCACATGCTGGGTGGTGGGGATCCTTGATGATCACTGCTGCTCTCCGACTGCAGCGTTCCCCGTAGATGTTCTGGATGGTGGGGATGGTTTTGGCTGAGATGCCCTGGGCTGTTCTCTAGGTAGTCTTTTGAAACCTGTTGGTGCACACTTTCATTCTCTTGAACCATTTCCCCGATGGGAGGAGGGAGAAGTGTTTGGGCTGGGATGGGCATTTCAGTGTGTTGGTTGCCTTTCCTAAGCAGGTGGAGCTTGTAGATTCAAGATTCAGGAATCCAGTATTGTCAGGATTGTTGAAGACTTTGGAGCAAAACAGTGTCTCCGCTCACCGCTCTCCCAGGGCTGCACCATTTTGTTCTTGTTGATGGAGTCCATGGAGGGGGAAGGAGGTTTGCATGAGGTGCTGAGTTGCATTCAGCACTACCCTGAGCAAAGCAGCTTCCGTCCCACACTGGTGTAGACGTGCGGGAACATGGCGAACTTTCTCAGCCGAGCCAAGGCATTGGTGCACTTCCTGTCCATCATGTCCACATGACTGGTCCAGATCGGATCGTTGGGGCTGTTTTATGGCCGTGCTGGGAGAAAGCACCTTCTGAATGTTCCAAAGTACTTCACATCCGACTGAAAAGGTGCCGCTCCTTTAACAAGGAGGCAACGGGGGGAGGGGGGTAACAAATCCATCTGCACACGTTGATTGGGCAGGGGTGCAATCGTGGGTTCGGCCTTTGGCAACCGTCCAGATGCGTGGGAAGAGTAATTGTGGCAGGGCTGAGCATTAGGGAGCTTGCAAACAGCCAGAGTTTGCCTCGGCAGAATGTCTGCACTGCGGGTGATCTGTCACTAATCCTGCCTCCAGCCAGGGCTGCCTGCAGCTCTGTCAAGCACCCAATGCTGTGGGTTACTCCCTCCATCGCTTCCAAGAATAGATGAGCGGTGTGACATTTAGAACGAGACTCCGAAAGAAAAAAAAACAAGGAACAGGGTTCACTGGTGCCGGTGCCCTGTGGAGTGAAGGATGCAGACAATGGTGGATTGCTTTAGGGTTCTGATGTGACCTCCTTGGTACGATTAAGTCTGAATTAAATCTTCCCAGTGGATTGCTTTGAATCATCAGTAAGGAGAAAATATTTTAAACAGTTTTCCATTACTTTCCTGTCGTCATAAGTGTTTTTCAGACAGCAATGTGGAAAAATTTAACCTCAGTTAACATAATTACTCACCTTGTGGTCGTTTACACCGATGCCTTAAGTTCTTGTGCGCATTAGTCCCATGTCTTAAGTTCCTGTGCGGCCTGACGTCGGATTCATGGGGTGAATTTTGTGGAGCGAGTTAGACTGCAGGCTTACCCTGAAAAGCAGTCCTCCAGGATAAATCACGGGGCAGGAATTGTCTCAAAATCCCCACACTTTCCTCCGAGACTGCCCATGTAGCGGCAAATTTCGTTAGTTGTGCCATTACAGGCCTGCAGTCTAATGCCTCCAGTGTCTGTCTCCTTCAGTGTTTCAGAAACAATTTGCCGATTTGGAAAACAAATCATATTTTTTCTTTCTCTCAAGGACTTCTGTCGGTGTCTTGGGTTCAAATTCAAACACATCACAGACCCAGTGTTTTTATGACACGGAAACTGGATTGAATTAACGCTCCCCTCCAGTTTAAGTTCCAAATGGAATATTGTAGAGGATGGAGAACCAATGCAATGATTAATGTAAAGGAAGCTATTCACTGGACATACTATAAATAACTTAAAATAAAGCACCTTGTAGCCATTTTTTAAGTTTCAAAAATATACTTTATTTTCAAAGCGTGCGACACAGTTAGCGCGACTCTGTTACAGCACCAGCGACCCGGGCTCGAACTGGCATCACCCGCAAGGTGTTTGTACGTTCTCCCCGTGTCTGCATGGGTTTCCTCCAGGGGGTAGGAAATAAGATGCAATCAGTACATAGCTAATTGCGCCACACAAGCCATCAGTGCAGTGTTTTAAATTTAAATTTAGACATACAGCACAGTAACGGACCATTTCAGCCCATGAGCCCATGCCGCCCAATTAGCCTACAAGCCACAGTACGTTTCAAATGGTGGGAGGAAACAAGAACACCCAGAGGAAGCCCACGCAGTCACAGGGAGAACGTACAAATTCCTTACAGGCAGCGCGGGATTCAAACCCTTGTCCCGGTCGCTGGCGCTGTAATGGCGTTCCTCTAACCGCTACACCAACCAGACCACCCAGTCAAGGTTCCTTTATTGTTTCATAATAAAACAGGTGTAATAGTGACTGGTTTTAGTCTGTTATAGGCAGACAGATTCGCCATCTGCAGAAATTGCCGGGCGTGCCTCTTACGGTCAGAGAAACAGAAATGCAGCAACCAGTTGTGCACAGTAAATTCGCACACATTAATGTGGTAATGACTGGAATGATAGAGTGCTAGTAATAATCTTGACCATTAGAGGGCGTCAAAGATGAGTTGTTGCAGCTAGGAGGAGATTCAAAATGGATGCCTCCACAAGTTGTGAGCACTGTAGTTAATATCATTATTATAAAAGAACCCAAGTTTCTTTATATCAACAAAAGAAGCATTGCAGGTGCACAGTAAACTCAAATTCATTAATATGGTAATGACTAGATAAATGTGTTGATTAATATTGGCTGGAGCACGAGGGAGAGCTTTCATCAGATCTTTCGTCGCTCGTCCATCGTCGTCGATCCAGACCTTGACACCATTAGTCCACTTTGAAACTGAATGCGGGAAATGGCACTGTATATGTGTGAAAAGGAAAAAGTGTGTACCATGGTTAATGTGATTTATGGTGTGAAAAATAAAAAATTTAAAAAAAAAGAAACTGAATGCGGTCTGTCCAAAGATGACCGGTCGAGCCAGTTCGGGCACAGAATGTCCTGGCGCGTGTTTTGGGAAGACGGACGTGGCTCTGTAGTTGTTGCGCTGATGGCTCGGGGCTCGCGCTTATGTGGTGTTTCAACAGTACGCCTTGCTCCGTCAGCTTGGCAGCCTGTGTGGATAGGGCTGCGCCAGGTAGGGAGGTTTTGTGTCACCACTTTCCAGGTGGTCGTGGACCACGTCAAGTAACTTTGGGGAAGCCTTTGTAATGTTTAATATGGATAAATGTGAGGTTATCCACTTTGGTGGCAAGAACAGGAAGGCAGATTACTACCTGAACGGGGGCAAGTTAGGAAAAGGGGAAGCACAACGGGATCTCGGTGTCCTTGTTCATCATTCACTGAAAGTACACATGCAGTGAAGAAAGCTAATGGCATGTGGGCCTTCATAACAAGAGGAGTTGAGTACTGGAACAAAGAGGTCCTTCTGCAGATGTACAGGGCCCTGGTGAGACCACACCTGGAATACTGTGTGCAGTTTTGGTCTCCAAGTTTGAGGGAGAACATTCTTGCTATCGAGGGAGTGCAGCATAGGGTTCATGAGGTTGGTTCCCGGGATGGAGGGACTGTCATATGTTGAAAGGTTGGAGCGACTGGGCTTGTAGATACTGAAATTTAGGGGATCTGATTGAAACATATATCAAGGGATTGGACATGTTGGAGGCAGGAAATGTGTTCACGATGTTGGGGGGGCCCAAAACCAGAGGTCACAGTTTAAGAATAAGGAGTCGGCCATTTAGACCAGAGTTGAGGAAAAAGCTTTTTCACCCAGAGAGTTGTAGATCTGAGGAACACAGTGGAGGGCAATTCTCTCGATGTTTTCGAGAAAGAGCTCTTAAAAATAGTGGAGTCAAGAGATATGGGGGTATTGGCTCCTGCACTTATCGTTTCTTCTGCCCTTCCATGCGAGTGTCTACCAGCGGAGATTCGCTCCAGAATAAGCTGCTTTGGTTATGTGTTCGCCCAGCAAACTGATGACATGACTGGGTCTCTGCTCTCGTCAGCAGTGTGTGGTCATCTCTTACCCACTCTCTGGAGCCGGGTCCAATCCCGTAACCCACTGAGAAGCCAGTGGTTAAAGTGGGGCCCAGGCCAGGATGCCATGAGAAAGCTTCTGGGATCTTTGTGCTCCACAGGAAGCCCCGGTAAACGAGTAGCCTGGGGAGAGGAGAAACCAGGACCAGGTTTAAATGGTCAGGGAAGTCAAGGGGACACAACCCAGTCCTCACTGAGGACTCAGCAGTGGAGAGGGTCAAGAACAAATTCCTGAACGTCAACATCTCCTGGAGCCTCCAGGTCGATGGGATCACAAAGAAGGCTCGGCAGCGGCTAGACTTTGTGAGGCGCTTGAGGAGATTCAGGATGTCACCGAAGACTCAAAAACTTCTACAGGTGGACCCTGGAGAGCATTCTGGCCGGTGGCATCACTGTCTGGTACGGAGGCGCCAACTCTCAGGATAAGAATAAACTCCAGAGGGTTGTTAACTCGGCCTGCGACATCACGGGCACCAGACTTCCCCACCCCCATCGAGGACATCGATGAGGCGGTGTCTTAAAAAAGCAGCCTCTATTCTCAAAAACCCCCCAACCCACCAGGCTGTGCCCTCTTCACTCTGCTCCCATTGGGGAAAAGAACAGGAGCCTAAAGACGAGCACTCAGCGGCACAAGGACAGTTTCTTCCCCTCTGCCATCAGATTCATGAATAATCAATGAACCACAGACACTGCCTGACTTTTCATGCTCTGTTATTTTTATTTTCTTATGGTAATGCTGTGAGATGGTTATAATAGGAACGTTTACACTACAACGCCGAATTTCATGACTTGTTCATAACAATAGATTCTGATTGTAAAATGCCAGTTTCCCCAGTGGAATCACAGAGGACAGGACCTGTGAATTCAGGGAGTCCCTTCCCTCTGGCAAATCAACTGTTCGAAAGTACCCTGAGCACCATTTTTATGCAGATCCATCAGGAGCTGGAATCCTGGAGTGGTTTTAGTGTCTGAATGCTATAAATTATAAACTAACTCTTTATTAAATAATGAATAGACTTTCAAATATTGCGTTGCCTCTGGTTGAATCCACCCTGCTCCCCCCCACCCCCCCCACCCCACCCCCAGCTCTCTCATCCTTTGCCTTGAGTATCTTAGGCCTGTGCGTGTTCAGGAGAGACTGCTGTCACAGAACGAGGGCAAGGATGTCAGTCACACAACATAGCCCAATGCTCCAGAAACACAGCCAGACCGACCTCGTAAGCAGGCTGAAGAGCCGGAAAGTCCTTGGTGTCGGAGTGAATGACGCTGATGGAGATTTCCCCCGGTCTAAGGTAATGATGTCCTCGTTCAGGACAAGTAGGATTAATCTTTGGGCCCACTTGCCTGCGTTAGCCTGAAAGGCCTTTCTCCCACTCTGAGGAATTACTCCGGGCAGTTCGGACTCTCTTCCCTCCCTGATCTGCACCGGGGGCTCCTTTCAAAGGAGCCATATTCCTCTCCCCCTCCTCTCATCCTATCCTGGCACACATTGAGCTGTCAGTTCCCCCCCACCCCCCATCAGTCATTGCTGGTAAGGTGCAGTCCCATCCCCCCCCCCCCCGACTCCACTCCCCAGCTGTGAACTTCCCACCGACTCCCCACCTCCCTGCCTGATCCCACAGCTCACCCGCACACCAGGGCAAGTTACAGTCACCAGTTAACCTTCTGACTTGCACAGCATTGGGATAAGGGCAGGTCATGGCGAGTACACGCAAAACTCCACACGGGTAGTCAGAGCCGCAGGTCAGAACTGAACTTGAGTCACCAGTGCTCTACAAACCATGTCACTCTGTATATTTTGGGTGGCGGGGTGTGGGGAGTCCACACTTTAAATTGTAAATTTAGACATACAGCACAGAGAGAGTCCCTGTCATCCAATTACACCCAATTGACCTACAACCCATGTACATTCTGAAGGGTAGGATGAAACCGGAGACACAGGGAAAACATACAAACTTCTTACAGACAGCGTGGGATTTGAACCCCGGGTATCTGGCCGTGCCTCCCGTTCCTGTAGATGAAACAGTGGTTCCTGGATGGTCATTTTGTTTGAATGCCCCAACTTTTCCAACCAGCAGAAATCTCTCCTGGTCAACAGCTTCCAAGAGCGTTGGGGGCCAATCTTTAAGCCCTGCTGATGTAGGATTAATCTCTTCCCCCTTTCTCCCAATTTATCCCTCATCTTTCAAACTTAAAACCCAGCACCTTTCATACTCCAGAGGAAACAAGCCCAATTAATATTTTTTTTCCTCTCAGTCTGAGTTGTGGTGAATGTCACGTTGTTAAGTTGTACTTTCTACCTTGATTTTCGAAGGTGTGGTGCCAACGCTGTTCGGAGCTCAGCAGATGTGGTTTAATCTGGTCTCATTCATAACTTCCTCCTCTCGCCCTCTCACTGCCATCTCTGATGTTCCATCAGCTGTTCTAAGCGTGTTTTGGCAAGCAACTAGCAAAGAATTGATCTAACAAGCTCCTCTCGTAAAATCTGGTGTTACGCTGGAATAACACATGCAGTATAATAGGCAAATGATGGATGTTAGACGAGGGGAAGTTGTTCCTGTAAAAGGTGCGTGTGGGAATAGGAGCAGGAGTCAGCGATCCGGCCTGTTGAGCCTGCTCTGTCGTTCAATGAGATCATGGCTGAGCTGACGATGGGCTCATCTCCACCGACCTGCCTTTTCACCATATCCCTTAATTCCCCAACTATGTAGAAATCTCTCCAACCTGGTCTTAAATACATTTACTGAGGTCACCTCCATTGCTTCAATGGGCAGCGAATTCCATAGATTCACCCCCCTCTGGGAAAAGCAGTTCCTTTCTCATCTCCGTTCTAAATCTACTCACCTGAATCCTGAGGCTATGTCCCCTAGTTCTGGTCTCCACCACGAATAGGAACTTACCTACCTCAATCTTATCTCTGCTTTCATAATTTTACAGGTACAGTTCCAGACGACCCAATCTCTCCTCATAGGCCAAGCCCCTCATCCCTGGAATCAGCCTGGTGAACCTCCTCTGCACCACCTCCAAAGCCAGTCCATCTGTCCTCAAACAAGGAGACCAGAACTGCATGCAGTTCTCCAGATGAGGCCTCAACCGGACCTCGTACAGTTGCAGCATGACCTCCCTGCTCCTCAATTCAATCCCTCCAGCAATGAAGACCATTCCATTTCTGCAAACCAACCTTTTGTGATTCAAGAACTTTTCTACACAGAGTAGTCAAGATCCACAAATCACGGCTAAAAGAATCTGGGAGCAGCTCTTTCTTGGGAGGACTGTGAAGGAGTACGGGCTCGTCTGTGGGACAAGAGGAGGGGGAAAGGGTCTGCTTCAGAGACAACATAAACTCAGTGGGCTGAATCTCCTCCTGAGTCAACGATATAAAATGCTCAACAGGTCAAGCAGCATCTGTTAACATTTCAGGGCAATGACCTTTCAAGATTCAAGATCCCTTTTGTATCACGTAATAATACATTAAATTTAATATTAAGGCAAACAAAGAGGCCCCATAACTATTAACTAGTGCCCCTTACAGTAAGAGAGATAGAAGCAAAAGAGAGTCCTTTCAGAGCCACTGGGCATCTGTGGATTTGCCTCCAGCTGCATAAAGCCCGGTTTGATTTATCAGCAAGCCTGAGCTTTAGGTTCAAACCCCCCCCCAACAGTAGGATCAGGAAGCCTTCAGCACCCTTCTGCCCTCAGCCCCCTCTTGAATATTTGGTTCCTGCGAGCCAGTCTCCAGCAGGAGACTGTTCTTCGACTGCAAGACGCCAACGGCCCACAGGCAGCGGTGGGGGGAAGGGGGGTATCCTTTAGCTACCGAACCCCTCACTGGTTCGCTGCTGTGGTCACCTTCCCTGTAGGGTCATCTCCTATGCCTCTCCTTCTCGACAGGGGGTCTGCTGGTCCCCAGAGTCTGCAACCCTTCCTGCCACGCTGCCCAGCCTGGGCGCCGCCATCTTAGTCACAGTTCATCAGAACTGGGAGAAATTTATTCTTAATGGGCTGGCAGTTAGCGCAATGCCTTTACAACGCCAGTGAATGGGACCAGGGTTCGAATACCGTGCTGTCTGTAAGGAGTTTGTACATACTCCCGGGTCTGTGTGAGTTTTCCCTGGGGGCTCTGGTTTCCTCCCACCGTTCAAAACATGCCGGACTGTAGGTTAATGGGGTGTATCTGGGTGGCACGGGTTCGTGAGCTAAAAAGGCCTGTTACCCATGCTGTATGTCTAAATTAAATTATAAACATTAAAATTTTTTAAAAATATATTTAAAAAATAGCCTTAAGGGTCACAGGAAAGAGGGAGGAGATGAGGTTTGAACACAGCAGAAGTTAAATGGTGAGAGTTAGGGCAGCACAGTTGGTTTAGCAGTTAGCGCAACACTGTTACAGCACAGCAAATGGGATGAGGGATCGAATCCCACGCTGTCTGTAAGGAGTTTGCACATTCTCCCTGTGGGTTTCCTCGGCAGGGGTGGGGGGAGGCTCCCATCATTCAAAAAAACCGGGGGTTGCAGATTAATTGGGTACAATTGAGCGGCAAGGACTCGTGGGCTGAAAGGGCCTGCTGTATGCATGCCTACATTTAAAAAAAATTTAAAAAGGTACTAATATTAATATTCTTTTTTGCTTTTGGCACAGATCAGCCAGATGTTGGGGAATGAATTCAAGTTTTCTTTCCATGAGCCATTTGGTCTCAGGTAATGAACTCCAGTTGACCAAATTCCCCAGAAGTGAGACCTCTTGTCCTTATCTGCCTTCAACAGCAGGGCATTCATTCCCTCAATATTATTTTATTTTACATACAAACTTTATTTAAAACTACAACTACAGTATTACAAGACACAGCATTACAAGACACAAAATTACAAGACAACATTACAAGACACAAAATACACGCTGAGCTACAACTAAAAACCACCATTAGCTTGTGGCAATAAACCACGAGAAACAGGAATCACGACCGCTTCTCTATTATTCTCTATTTCTTATCAACTGCACACACATACGGTTGGGGGGCCCACCTTCCTGGAACTCGGCCACCGTCACCCCCCCTCAGACACCGGGTGCTCCGACTCCAATGACACACGGGCTCGGTCGTAAACCTGGAAGAGGGACAGTCAGTGTCAGCTCGCCCCACACCCTTGACTGCCTGCCTCCTCGCCATGCCCAACAGCAATCCCACAAGGAGATCCTCTGGATGCCCGGGCCACTGTGGATCCGAAGCATGGGGTGCAGCCAGAACCTGAGGAGCAGCCCCTTCAGGACGGTGAAGACAGGCTGCAACATCACACACACTCCACACGCATTCCCTCATTACTGCACCATGACATTGTTAGGCCGACTGCTTGGATGGACAGTCTATTCCAATGGTTCTCAACCTTGTTCTTTCCACTCACATACCTGTACCACTTTAAGTATTCCCTATGCCATTGGTGTTCTGTGATCAGTAAGGGATTGCTTAAGGTGGGATGTGGGTGGAAAGAAAAAAGTTTGAAAACCACTGTTTTAATCGTCCCTAATTGACTCGTTATGTGCACGGTTTCACAACTCCAAAGGAAATGGGCCAATGACAATTTTTCTCAAGCAAAATATTTCAGTAACAATTGGGTCCAGAGCAGCGATTCTCAACCTTTCCTTCCCACCCACATCCCACCTTAAGCAATCCCTTACTAATCACAGAGCCCCGATGCAAAGGGATTACTTAAAGTGGGATGTGAGTGGAAAGAAAAAGTTGAGAACCTCTGATCTATTCAGTTAGAGATCCCACTGTTTTCACATGGATAGAGGTTCCATCCAGTTGGAGAGAACCTCTCCATCTTCACCCAAATAGTAGCTCCACTCATTTCCACATGCAACCCTTTCCTCTGTTATGCTAAAGGAAGCTCCATTCCATCGCACAGCGAGTGATGTTACCAGGACCAAATACTGTTTGACCAGACAATCTAACCATGTTACAATGCTTCTCATTTCAGGTACTGGCAACTTGCCTCTGCCATCACATTCTCTGCTGTTGGAATTCTGGTCAGTTCAAACACTTTGACTCAAATCTTTTTTTTCCAAGAAATGGAGGGAGTTGCAAAGATGAGGAGATGTGTAGGGGACCAGAGAGGTTACAGAGACAGGAAGGGGTGGAGGGGGTTACAGAGACAGGGAGGGGTGGAGGGGATTACAGAGACAGGGAGGGGTGGAGGGGATTACAGAGACAGGGAGAGGTGGAGGGGAGTTACATAAACAGGGATAGGTGCAGGAAACCAGAGAGGGGGGTTTCAGAGACAGAGAGGGATGTAAGGGACCGGAGGGGTTACAGAGGAGTTAAGGGGAGTTACATAGACAGGTACAGATGCAGGAGACTAGAGGATGTTGCAGAGACAGGGAGGGGTGCAAGGGGCCAGAGAGGTTTACAGAGACAGCGAAGGGTGCAGGGGACTGGAGGGGGGGGTTACAGAGACAGGGAGAGGTTGAGGTGGTTTCAGAGACAGGGAGGAGTGTAGGGGGCCAGAAGGAGTTACAGAGACAGGAAGGGGTGGAGGGGACCAGATGGAGTTACATTACTACATTCATCATATAAATAATATTTTAAAATTTCCGAATCTCATATGATTGTCCAAATCTCATCCCCCCAAAAAATGCTAACATTAAAATAAAGCAAAAGCAAATGTCCAATAAAGAAGGGGAGTTTGAGCTGCCTTCTTCAGGAATATTCACTTAACTTTATTATTTAAACCTTTTAGGGGAAGTTAATTATATCCTTAAGCCAGTATGATTCAAATAATGTTGCCATATTTTAACAAACGCCTCGTATTTCTTTCGAAGATTATGTGATCTTCTCCGGGGGTGGGGGGGGGGGGGGGGGGGGACACAACTTTGCATGTCCATATCCCAGTGAGGAATAAGTGAGGAGGGGAGTCAGACTTCCATGTCACAGCAATGCATCTCCTGGCCAGTCCTGATGAACTGGATTTGACATTTTGGTTGTTTGTGCCAATAACCATGAGATTGCTCAATAAATACAGCCCTGGTTCCCGTGGAAAATCCACCTATTGGTTTTTGTCAAAATTTCTCCCAAGTACCTTGACACAAACCTTTGTTTGATTGCCCAATTGGTCACTGGACCAGTAGTTTTATATCTTTCAAAGCAGCACAGAATGTAAATGGAATGCACTTACATTCTGAAAACATGTTTACTATAAGGATTGGATCTTTGGGGTATTTTATTCTCTCCATATTCAAGATTCTTTGATTGTCCTGTACAGAAAATATATGATATGTCCTTTCGTCTACCAAAGATCGCTATCAGCAGAAATTGCCTAACGCCCCTTACAGTCAGAGAAAGAGAAGCAAAAGAGAGCCCCCCCCTGTCTCCGCCCAAGAGTCACCGAGTGTCCGTGGATTTGCCGCCAGCCCTCCCGCCTCCAGCACAATCAGCCCCCCCTCAGCACTCTGTCGCATCCCGGTTCGGGTATCTGGTACCCCCCCCCCCCCCACCCCACTTCAGCCAGTCTCGAGCCCATCTCCAGCGATCTGCAGCCTGGCAGGAGCCCCTTGACCTCAGACACCAGCAGGCCCCGCAGCCCGCGTGCATTCCTCGCCTCGAGTCGCCAGCAGCCCCGCCGCCTGCACGTTCTTCAGCCTCAAAGCCCCTCGCTGGTCCGCTGCGGTGTTCACTGTCCCAGCGGGGTTGCCTCCTCATCTTCTCCTTGATATCTTGCAGAAACTTGACCGGGGAGGCTGCTTGGTGGAGGGGGGGTGGTGGGGGTTGGTGAGGTCTAATTGGATCTGACAGCCTTCTTAGTATTAAAGTTTGAGGGCTAATAATTTAGACTCACTTCTGTCTGCACTGATTTGACGATGTTTATCCACATGTTCACCTCTCTCGAGAGCAGTGGTTCTCAATCCTCTACTAACCACAAAGCACCTATGGCATAGGGTATGTGAGTGGAAAAACCAATGGGCTAGATCTTTAATTAAATGGCTGCCCACAAATTGTATGGTGAAATCAGTAGGTGAGTTATGGATCAGTAGGTGAATTATGATAATGTAGTCTCTGAGTCATATCCGTCCATGGCAAATGTGGCATTGGTCAAGTCAGTGCAAACCACACAGACACACAACCAGACAAAATACATATACAGGCAAACAATACATATGCAGGACAAATATTTATATGTACAAATAAATATTGTTTCATTACTATTTTATGACTATGAGAGTCTCGGGTGGTCAGTGTGAGCAGTTCCTTTGGTCATTCGCCGTTCTCACTGCCTGTGGGAAGAAGCTGTTCCTCAGCCTGGGGGTGCTGGCTCTGATCCTCCTTCCCCGGCGGGAGCAGCTGAAAGATGCCATGTGTGGGGTGGTAGGAGTCCTCAATGCTTTTGTGTGGCCCTCTTCAGCCAACCATCCCGGTAGATCATGTCGATGGGGAGGAGGGAGACAGACCCCAGTGATCCTCTCTGCCACTCTTATGGTCCTGTGGATTGACGTCAGATCCATTTCTCTGTGGCAACCGTACCGCCCTGCGATGCAGATTTAAATTCAGTTCATAACTTAAATCCTGAAATCAAAATGTTATCAGTAAAACTGACCAGATATTTATTTAAAACCATAAGACATAGCTGCTGATCGAGTCTGTCCCACCATTCAATCATAACATCACAGGCACCAGACCACTCCATCGAGGACTTCTACATGAAGTGATGTCTTATAAAAGCAGCCTCTATCCTCAAAGACCCCACACCCAGTCCAGGCCCTCTTACTGTGCTACCATCGGGGAAAAGATACAGGAACCTAAAGACAAGCACTCATCGGCAAAGGGACAGCATCTTCCCCTCCGCCATCAGATTCCTGAATAATCAATGAACCAAAGACATGGCCTTACATTTCGTGCACTTCTTTATAGATATAGGAAAATGGTTCTAATATGAATGTTTGCAATATGATTCTGCCACAAAACACCAAATTTCATGTTAATAAATTCCGACTCTGAATATGTTGCCATTCAGAAATTCCCAGGTCCTGTTAATGAATTAACAGCAATGTTCCCTTCAATATCTAACTGTTGACATATGGTTTCCAAATCCATCTTCTGTATTATGTACCTCCTAGACGTGATGATATTGTGGCCTGAGATTCTGTGGTCCTTGTATCGGGGATGGTAAGTGGGTGAAATTGTCCTTGTATCGGGGATGGTAAGTAGGTGAAATTGTCCTTGTATCGGGGATGGTAAGTGGTGTGACAAGCTTTCCCTTTACTGCAAGAATGGTAGTAGAGGTATTTTGAAAGTGAAAGCTTTCCTCTAGGTGGACAGTGCAAAGTTTAACCCATCCTCTCCCTCCTGATCTAGGCCCTGGTATTTCCCAGAATGCTTCATGGCTGGCTGTTCCAGGAAGACCACAAGAGGTCCTGCCTTGTGGCTCTGAGATACCACGGTGGCGCGTTACTCAGTAAGTTGATCTTCGCATCAACTACTACCACCGCCCCCCCCCCCCCCCGCCACCATTCCAGTTGCTTTGGACACACGCAGGTCAGGACCCCATATACTCGTGTAACAGTCAATCCTGTGTAAAAGTCGACCCCCCTCTTTTTGGCCCAAAATTAGCGTATTTTCCATATATTGAATGTTGAAGTCAACCCCCCCCCCCTCTAATTTTGGGGAAATTCCGAGCTCCTGATGCCCCGACTGCGATCTCTTGCCTCATCCGCCCACCTATCCAAGCCTCCGATTCCCCGGATCGTGGACTTATGACCCAGTCCCGGCCATCCGAGCTCCCGATGCCCCGACTGCGATTCCTCACCTCGTCCGCCCACCTATCTGAGCCTCCAATTCCCCCGATCGTAGACTTATGACCCGGTCCCGGCCATCCGAGCTCCCGATTCCCCCACTGCGATCCTTCGCCTCGTCCACCCACCTATTCGAGCCCTCCCCGATTCCCCCGATTGCGGTCTTTCCGCCCAGTCCTGCCCATCCAAGCTTCCGGTCAAAAGCTGTGTCCGTGTAAAGATCAACCCCTACCTCCCAAATTCGAGGTGAAAAATTGGAACCCAAAACTCAACTATTGTACGCATACATATATTGCACACTGGGTCAAAGGGCTTGGTGTTAAGGGGAGAAGGAAAAAGCGAAGATTTGGGTGGGCAGTTTCAAGTCAGCGGGGCAGGAAGGGTTAAACAGTGGTTGATGCACTCTGGGACTATCCATTCAGATGCTGTAGATAGACCAACAAGTGGCTTCCATATCTACCCACCCTGCTCTCATTGTGTACCCTTCTGCCCACTAATGCCAACTCTATACATGCAGATGGTATTTACTACTTTAGATAGATTGTTTTTTAAAGCATACATGTTTCTTTGTGTGATCCAACTCCTCCCAAGGTGTTTCTCTCATCCTTTGGAACGCCTTGTACACAGTGGAGAAGGCAATCATTCAGTGGACACTCCTGCTGGAGACCTGCTACTTCATGGTGGAGTTTCTAGGTTGGTACATCAGAGTTTGTTGTAGCCATGAGCACAGGCTCAGATTTGTGGTCAGAGAACATGCATGACATCATGTACAGCTCAGAGAGCGATAGGTTCTTGATGAGTCAGGGGATTGAAGTCTATGGGGGTGGTGGGGGGGGGGGGCCGTGCAGTGGGGCTGAGAGGGGAAATGGATCAGCTCATGATTGAATGGCAGGGCAGAATTGATGATCTTCTGGAGATTCCTTTTCTGCTGGCCTGGCTTTGGGTTCTGCACGGTAAACACAATTTGAAGTGATGAGGTGCCGGAGCAGCCCTGTAGCAGCCCCATGATGTTCCGGAGTGGGACTCCGGAGAGCTCCAGCTGCACAGCAGCCCTGGGCTAATCTATCAAACTTTGCCTCAAATACACCCAATGACTTCTTCATTGGAAAAGACACTGAAAACCATCCAGAAATGGTGGAGAGCAACAGGTTGAGAGTAAATGATGAGCTTAAAGAAATCAGTATTGGAGAAAAATAACGGACCGATAAATAGTCAGGGCCTGATGCTCTCTAGAAGGTGACAAAAAAGAGAACAGACCCACTTGCTCTCATCCTCCAAAATTTCATAGATCAGAGTACAGTTTTCACAGATTAAAAAGAAGCAAATCTAATCCCTCTGTATAAGGAGAGAAATTAGCAAAGATTGATGAAAGGAAAATTATGTTTGACCAATCTTGGAATTTTATGTCATGCATTTTGATTTTCAGAAGGCCTTTGATAAAATGTTTTTACAAAATGAGATTGAGAGTCACATTCTGGTGTGGATCGGGAATTCGTTATGGAGACATAGAGAGATGCAATTCCGAAGCAGGCCATTCAGTTCATCATGCTGGGTTGACCACTGAATTTACACTGATCTTACATTAATCCCAAAAATCCAATCAACTCTCCCCCTCGCCCACACACTGGGGGCAATTTTATTGAGGCCATTTCATCCATGAAATGCTCGTCTTTGGGATGCAAGAGAAACTGGAGCTGTTGGGGGAACCCAACAGGGAGAACATGCAAACTCCACACAGAAAGCAATGGAGGTTGCGATGGAAGCTGGACTTGAAAGTTCTCATGCCCTGTTTAAATGCAAGATGTACAATAGTCATCCAATAGTCTCATCCGGGGGGACATTTGCAGGAATTTAAATTAGTCAGGTTTGGGAAGGTCATTCACCTGTCCTCAGGGTAACAGAATGGACACATCCATAATCATGACCTTCATGAGTTGTTGGCACAATTATTTTGTCTTGGCTCTATCCTTTCAGCTGCACCCTAAAGCCTCAACATCTGCCCCCCCCCCAATTGTCCAGACTTTCTTAATGCAAGGTAAGTGGCCTTCATCATGAGAAGGAATCAATATCCTTGAGGGCCATGCTTGCATTAGAAGTCTAATTCAAGGCCCATGTGTTTGAGGGTCAGGATCTTTAACATGCGACCCTTTCTGTTCACTTACAGTGGCACTGGCTGTAAGAGTGGATCACGGCATCAGTTCCCAGGATACAACGGTCGTCCTCTCAGTCTATGGAATATTCGGGATCCTTTCACTCTTCTACTATGTACAAGTCGGACGCAAGCCCAAGAAGATCTAGTGGCCTCAGCAAAAATGAGGCACCTCACCCATTGCAAATCTAAACCAAGAGGTCTAACCACTCCCTCAGATGTCATTGACGGCAGTTCCTACTGGGGCAGAGATTGGGGTGCTCATGTTTGGACACAGGGTAAAGGTCAATCCCAACCTCAGCTGGGTCTGCAGATGCCCGTTCATTTTGTCACTGATCTTCCAAAGCCCAGAATAGTTGGGACCTCAGAGTCCTCTTCTCGTTGCATTCGTACCAGTGACTTGGTGAGAACTTCCGGGATCCAGGAACCAGCAGGGGTTGAGTCCAGAGAAGGGGAATGTAGGAGGAGAGGGGAACCTGTGGGGGGGGAGGGGGGAAAGAGGGAAGAAAGAGAATGAGGGAGAGAAGATGGGGGTGGTTTATAAGGAGGGAAGGGAGAGAGAGGAACAAGAAAGAGAGGGGAGACTGATAGGGATGGGGAGTGGAAATTGAGGAGGGGGAGAGGGAAACAACTGAAGGAGCTCGGATTCCATCGGTAGCCAACTGCAGTTCACCAGTCAACCTGGGAACCCATTGAAACGAGAGTGACTCACTAATCCATTTATTGAAAATTAACTGATGTCTCAAGAATTGGAACCTATCTCCTGACTCCACCTGGTTTGTGGGAGTGGGCAACACTTTACTTTGGACTATCGAGAAGTTAGGGGTAGAAGTTAGGAGAGGAATAACCAAATTATCCGATGCAGCCTGAATATATAACCCCTCGCCCCAGGACTGGGATCGGACCCTCCCTCCAAGGGTGCAACATAGGTCAGCCTGTTCCCCGCACAGTGCAGCCACGCTTGTCGAGAGAATATGGTTCACAGTTTAAATTACACATGACGTTTCATGAAATTATTAGCATGTTCCAAACCATTGCTCACAGTCTGTCGGGACATCTGTTCCATATCAGAATCTAATCCAATAAACTTTGATCTGCAGGAGAGTGACTTATTAAATAAATTTATGGATACAATCACAAGCAGTGCCCCTCACCATCGTGACAACCACCCCTCCTGTTCTCCATGGCTTCAAACAAAGGCTATTTGGCCCTAGCTCTGAGGAATTCTATCAGTCCCATGACCTAAGGATTAGGAGCAGGAGTCGGCCATTTGGCCATTCAATGAGATCATGACTGATCTGATGAGAGGCTCGTCTCCACCTCCCTGCCTTTTCCCACATCCCCTAATTCCCCTATCCAACCTTGCCTGGGTGCTGGGTGCCTGAGGCCCTCTGAAAAACACCCTGGCGACATCCCAATGACATGTGGAAACTGCAATTCACCAGTGGGAGACGGACTCTGATGTGGGGAGGCTATATGCAGGAGCTGAGAATGGATGGGGTAAAGTATTTGAGGTTTATACATCACAGCCACCCTTAAACATCCGCCTCAAACAATGTGGAGGTGTTGCATTGCTCCCACACACTCAGGCATGCAGCTCATGTACGTATAATAGTGAATGTCAAATGATCTACAGTAAAGATAGACCATTGTATAGGCTCCATAGCTCAAGGGTTAGGGCACTGGTTCTGTAAACCAGGAGGTGCGAGTTCAAATCTCGCTGGGCTGTCTATAGAACTGTACTACTGGGGAGACGCAGTAACCGTAGTAGTTAGTGCAATGCTGTTACAGCGTTAGTAGCCGAGTTTCAAATCCAGCGCTGTCTTTAAGAGGTTTGTACGTTCTCGCCATGTTTGTGTGGGGGGGGGGGGGCTCCAGTTTCCTCCCACCAGGTTGTAGGTCAATTGGGTTTAATCGGGCGGCATGGGCCCGTGGGCGGTGCGGGTCGTTGAGGATAGAGACTGCTTTCTTAAGACACCGCCTCTTGTAGATGTCCTAGATGGAGTGATTTCTGGTTGCCGTGAAGTCACAGGCTGAGTTAACAACCCTCCGGAGATGTTGTCCTGAGAGTTGGCACCTCCATACCAGACAGTGATGCAACCAGCCAGCATGCTCTCCATGGTACACCTGTAGAAATAGGCTATTCAGCCCATTGAGTCTGCCCCGCCAGTCAATTATGTAGATCCATTATCCCACTCAGCCTTCTCCCCATACATTTGATGTCCTGTCTAATTAATAACCTATCAATTTCAGTCTTAAATACACCCAATGACCTGGCCTCCATAACTAGTTGCTGTGGCAACAAATTCCATAGATTTTAAGTGTAAATGGAAGGTCAGCATGCATTCGATGGGCCAAAGGACCAGTTTCCATGGTGTGTGTGTGAAAATTAATTAAATGTACAAAAACATATAAAACTGGGGAGATGAAAGAGATCTCATACTGGCCGCTGAGTAATACAGTATTAGGTGGAAGCCAGTTGAGGGGTCATTTTTTCACTCAGAGGTGAGTGGAGATCGACTCCTACCCCACCCCCCACCCCATTATGAAACCCACAGGGATATAGACCACGTCAGAAGGTGGGATCAGGCCTTTTTCCACCCAGAACAGACAAAAAGGGCTGAATGGTATCGCTCCATGGTATGGGGTTGTATGAATGCACCCAATCCTTCCTGAACGGCAGAACGGGGGCTGAAGGGTGTTTGAAGGTGATGGCCAGGCCTGTCGGACTGATTCAGGGCCGCATGCAGACAGCAGTGAGCAGGCGACAGGAGGCAGCGTTCCTCCAATCGCATTACCGTCTGAAATCCATAACCTGCGGCATCACCCTCAGTTCAGCAATTAGTGCTTGTTCCCTCTGCCCCACTGCTCTGATCTGCTCTGACAGTTCCTGGCCTCTCCAGCCGGCAGTCAGACGTGGAGAGAGGAAGGGACGAGGCAGGAAGTCTGGGAACAGAGTCCGTCTCCTGGAGCTGTGACCGTGTGGCCACATACCAACAGCAACATCATAAACAACCCCCATCACCCTGGTCTTCAAGGAGAAGGAACAGAAATCTGCAGTTCAACACCTCTTGGTTCAAGAACAATTTTCATCCAAAATCTCTCATGCTCTTCTTGAAATCTCCTCAAACTACCCCAACCAAACTTCAACCACTCCGAGACCACCGAAGATCTGTCTGCACTATGGAAACATCAGTTGTTTTCTTGCATTAACTGCAATTGTGAATATTTATTTATCGACGGGTCCCAAGAGCAGCGACACTGAACGCAGGTTCATTAAACAGTGATTTTTATTTCCACGTGTAGGGAAGTCGCAAATGGGGTAAAAGACGCACGTGCACACGCATGCGCACACACAAACACATGAACATAGCATGCGCACACACATGCGCATACGCACATGCACCCACACAAAGGCACACACATAAGCACCCACATGCGCGCGCGCACTCACACACACATGCACACACAAACACATGCACAGATACACATATAGCACGCGCACACACACATGCACACACAAACTTGCGCGCGCGCACACACACACATAGCACATACATGCACGTGCACTCAAGAACACACATCCACACGTGCACACGTCTGATGGTGGAGGGGTAGCAGCTGTTCCTGAACCTGGTGGTACGGGAAGCATTTATACCTGATGACAGCAGCAAGAATAGAACGTGTGCCGAGTGGTGCAGGTCTCCCATGGCAGCGTTCTCCATTGATGTTCTTGATGGTGGGGAGGGTTTTGCCTGTGATATCCTGGGTTGAGTCTCAAAGGAAGATGATGGGGCACAATGCATGGTCCGGCATGGGTACTGGACGAGAGAGTTTCAACCTGAGCTTATGTTCAGTGCCATTAGGTCGAGGCCCCATCCTCTTGCCCGTCTTGGTGAACAAGTGGCCAATGACTTGCAACTGTCAATCAAGGCCTGACCTTAGTTGCGGAGTGGATTTCCCCATGGATCTGCAGTCGGGTGTGCAGTTACCACATTTGTCTCATCATAACCCCAACAGCTGAGCAGAAGGGAGGTTGTCTTCAATCTCAAGGGATGGTCTGAGAAGGACATCAAGCCTGTTGGAGTGAGCTGTGCGAGTTGTTTCCTCCAAGCGGTTCCCCTTCCATAGTGTGCATGTGTCTGTCTGTCTAATTGTGTGCGTATGTTTGTGCACGTGTGTGTATGGGTATGTGGGTGTGTGTGTGTGGGGGATGTGTAGGTGTGTGTGGGTTCAGTGTGCATGTCTAGGTGTGCATGCATGGAGGTGTGGATGAATGGGTGTACGTGTGTGTGTTTGTGTGTGGGGCGTGTAGGTATGCGTGGGTTCAGTGCACGTGTCTAGGTGTGCATGCATGCAGGTGTGGGTATACGTGTGTGTGTGTGTGTGTGTGTGTGTGTGTGTGTGTGTGTGTGTGTGAGTACATGCTTATGCATGAACTTTCCCTGACCAGACTGCACACTGTGTACTTCTCGACTTTTTCTTCTCCGTCCCTCTGCTCACCCCCTCCATCCCCGACCAAACCCCCTCCCCCTCCAGATGGCTCTGACCTGATATGGGTGTCCCCTGCACAGCCCCCTCCCCATCGCCCACAGTGGGCGTCCCAGCTCCCCTTGCCTCCATCGACTCTCCCACTGAAACGCTGGACCTTTACTTCCCATTTTTTTTATTTTTAACCAACGACCTTTTCACTGGTTCTGAAATGCAGGGCCCAGAGCAGTGACACAAAACATACTCGTCATCCGTTCATTTCCCTCCTGCAGTGGCACTTGTGTTTTAACCCTTTGCAGGCTTAGAAGAATGAAGGGTGAACTGATTTAAAGATCCTGGGTGTATCGACAAAGTTCCACTTGAGAAGGATGGACGTAGTTGCAAGGGACAGGCATTTAAAACTGAGGCAATTAGAATGTTCTTCTCGCTGAGGGTGAAGAGCATCTGGGATTCCCCGAAGCAGGCAGTTGTGGAGGTGGGGACGCTGATGTGGTGATGGGGATCCCTGTCCAAGTCAGTGACAGGGATGTCCCAGTGGCCAACCATTTCAATTCTGTGCCCCCCCCCACCCCCCTCATGCTCACACGTCCGTCCATGGCCTTGTGCACTATCCCACCCATAAATTGGAGGAACAACACTTGATTTTCCGACTAGGCAACCAGATGGCATTAACGTCGTTTTCTCCGGTTTCTGCTAGCCCGCTCCCCGTTCTCTCTTCCCTTTCCCTTTGTCTTCTTTCCCTTAGCTCTCCACCCCCTTACCTCTCTATTTACAGAGCCATTCCCCACCCTCCCCCTTGTTTATTAATGGGCCCTCCCTCCCTTATCCACCTACCACCTCCTGCCTGTGGGACCATGCTCCCCTCCTCACCCCTTGTCCCTTGCCCCCTATTCTGTTTGGACACTGGCCTACATCTTGCTCGTACCTTGATGAAGGGCTCAAGCCCGAAACATTGGTTATGAATCCTTATCTTTGCTGTATAAATGACACTGTTTGACCTGATGAGTTTCTCCAGTGTTTTTACTTCAACCACGTGATCTGCAGACCCTTGTGTTTTACTTCATGGGAATATATTCCAAGAGACCCTTTCAAATTGCCTTGTAAGATGGGGTTAATTGGGCAATTTGCTAGGTTGAAGACCCAGGTACAGGGCTATTTGCAAGGGCTGAACCAGGCAAGCCCGGTCAAAATCCACACGGGTCCCAGACCTACCTTGGAGGTGGTCATGGAACCCAGTGAAACTTATCCTCCTCCACCGATCTGAAAGGGGAAATAGCGCACCTGGTAACTCTGGAACTTAAAACAGAAAGGGGCTCACCACGTCGCTGCAGGTCCAAGATTTCCCCCCTAAATTGCCGATTTAACAGGTAGATTTGGCTGCTGTCTGAAAGGAGCAGGAAGCACACACAAACCGGTCATCACGCCCGGCTGCACACCCCCCTCCGCCCCCCACCACCCAGTCCTGCAATTCGAAAGCACCTACATGATTCCTGAATGATAGGGGAAAAGTTGATGGAGCTGAGACCAAAATCAGGTCAGCCAAGCAGAAGATTGGGCTTGGGGGGCAGATCCTTCTCCTCAACCACCTCTTCGTAAGCCTCCTGCTGGCTGTGGCTCATGGAATGTCATGGCAGACTCAGGGGCTAGACTGACCTCCTGTTCTAATCGCTGGGCCGCGTGCAGTGGGACAGGCTACTGACATGTTAGGTTAGATAGGGAGCGGCTGCCAGTAACAACACAGCCCAACTATCTCGGGGAGAGGCCAGAAAACAAAGTGTGAGAGAGAAAGAGAATTAACACAACAGAACTTTTTTACAGGGTCTCTGAGAAAGGAAATGAAGAACAATATTAGATCACTTGGTTAACATTTTTTTAATTATCATTTCTTTGTGTTTTAAAATACTGCCACTCTCTAACTTCCACAAATCATATATTCACAGACATATATTGTTATCAAACACATAACCTGTCGATTTATTGATTCAGAACAGACAACACAAAGGTGTGAATTGTTGCTGTAAATACGCTTTCATGCATTACAACGAGAGGGAGAATGTTCCTTGGGCCACACTGGGCCCAGCTCCACACTCAATGGTCCTGATCATATCTCACAATCAACTGAGGTCATGCACTATGAATCCTTTCCCTTTGACCCCTGACCTGGAGAAGCAGGGGTCATTTTCTTGTACTTGCTCTGGGAACTTCCCATATTAGCAACGCAGGCCTCTCTGAGACAAGATCAACAGCGATGGTTTCCTGTCTCTCGCCTCCCAAAACATTTACTGTTTATGTAATTGTTGATATGATGTAATAGTCAACCCCCCTCCCCCCCATTTTTAGCCCAAAAATTGGGTGTTTTTGTATGACCCATGTAAAAGTCAACCACACCCCTATTTTTGACCCCGACCACCCACCTGTACAAGACCCCACCGCTCCAACCACAGACCCTCCCTAGCCACCTACCCACTGGACCTCCTGACGCCCCGACCATGGAGTCTTGCCCCAGCTGCCTGCCCCCTGGAGCTCCCGATCCCTCGAACACAGACTTACCACCTGGTCCTGGCCATCTGAGCTCCCAATGCCTTGAATAACACTGGTACTTACTGTGGTCACCCTTGTAAAAGTCGACCCCCCCCCCTCAATTTGTCTTGAAAAATTGGTCCAAAAATTTTAATGATTACACTTCCCATGCACAGTCCACATGAGTCACTGACTTGGGGAGGTGAATGAGCTTGGAACCAGCTCCCTGTGGAAATCCACTCAGGTTGATGGGGATGGAAATTGCCCTCCACATAGGAAATGAGGTCCAGAGCTGCCAAATGTCCCCAGTCCCATGTCAAAGGGACTCCAGTAACCAGGCCTTTCTCAGGAGGGATACGGCCAACTGTTTTGATGTGGTTATTCAGTCCTCAGTTTGGAAGTCCCCCACTAATCTCCTGGAGTTGCCATCCTGATAACTCACCTCTAATGTCTGCTCTTCTGCATCACTGACTGTCCCCATCCAGTGAACATATTTCAATTACTCCAGCCAGTAATTCTTGTTAATGTTTCAGCAATATTTAACCCTTTGGACTCTGTGTCCCAGTTTTGTGGGTCTACCAACAAGCACATATACTCTGTGTCTCTGTTTTCTGGGACTGGTTTTCTATCCAACCACCAGCTGGCTCCTATTGGTTTTCTTACTGTAGTTCACCCATAGACAAAGGATTTATTACGAAAGATATAGGGGTTCTCAACCTTTTTCTTCCCATTCACATCCCATTTTAAGTAATCCCTGTGCCATCGGTGCTCTGTGATTAATAAGGTGGGATGTGAGTGGGAAGGAAAGGTTGAGAATCACTGCTCTAGACCCAATTGTTACTGAAATATTTTGCTTGAGAAAAATTGTCATTGGCCCCATTTCCTTTGGAGTTCTGAAACCGTACACATAACGAGTCAATCAGGGACGATTTAAACTTTTCAAACTTTTTCTTTCCATCCACATCCCACCTTAGGCAATCCCTTACTAATCACAGAGCACCTAAGGCACAGGGATTATTTAAAGAAAAAGGTTGAGAACCACTGGGTTAAAATAGCTGGGGTCCAAAGGGTTACCTGTTTCTTGCTTCAGCCACATGATGCATGGCCACATAACTGGGTGAGCAGGGGGGTGGACTGACAAGTTTCCTGATGGATATTCTGACAATTGAATTGACAACCACCTTATTGCTTGTCACACCCCTCCAGCCGAGGTTCCAGGAATGGACGGCGAGAACAACGGCTTGGTATAGCAATATCTGGAACTTGGTATCTGATTTGGAGAGCTTCTAGCCCCTTCTCAAACCAGTTGTCCAGGGGATCTACCAATCATGACAGTCTAGTGGTCTCAGGCCCAGGGATCCATTGACCACTACAATGTCAGAATCTCAGGATTTACGGACCATTACATCACAATCCAGGACAAAGTGTCCAGGGATCCATTGACCACCACAATGTCAGGAACTCAGGATTTAAGGACCATCATATCACAATCCAGGATCAAGTGTCCAGGGGATCAATTGACCACCACAATGTCAGGATCTCAGGATTTATGGACCATCACATCACAATCTAGGACCAAGTGTCCAGGGAATCCACTGACCATCACAATGTCAGGATCTCAGGATTTACGGACCATCACATCACAATCCAGGACCAAGTGTCCAGGGGATCCATTGACCATCACAATGTCAGGATCTCAGGATTTATGGACCATCACATCACAATCCAGGACCAAGTGTCCAGGGGATCCATTGACCATCACAATCTAGTGACTACAGGTCCAAGGGATCCACTGTTGAGCAAGCAAAGTTTTAGTTTAACTCAGGCATCACATCCAGTGCAGACATGTTCCTGGGCTGTACCTTGATGTTTGTTTGCAGCACTGTTAATCACTGAGTAGCACCCACCCCCCACTTCTGCCAGCCTCAGTATTGAATCCACTGGGAGAGTTGGGCCAAAATGTCATCCTTTTAAGTCACAAGGAAATGTGGGTTAGTAACTAGGTGAGGTCCAGATCTGTCAATGAAACAGGGCTAGAGGGGGCTGAGAATTTACTTTTCAATGCATTGGGGGAACCTACTGCAAAAAGGCAAATTCAATTAAGAACTATACAAAGGGAATCAGGTCAATATTTTAATGTTATATTTTTAAAGTCCCAGGGAACTAGGATAAGACCAGGGGAGTGGGACTAATTAAGCAGCCTATTCAGAGAGGAAAACAGATTGAATGTGGCTGTGCTGTACAATTCTGTTGGTTTTTTTCCCCCATAAAACTGCAATTTGATTTTTAATTTAGACATACAGCATGGTAACATACCGTTTTGGCCCACAAGTCCATGCTGCCCGATTTACACCCAAATAACCTCCACCCCTGGTACATTTTCCCTGGAGTCCCCAGGGAAAACCCACGCAGACATGGGGAGAATGTGCAAACTCCTTACAGACAGTGCGGGATTCAAACCCCGGTCCCGATTGCTGGCGCTGTAAAGATGTTGCGTTAACCACTACACCCAACCGTGCCCCCCCCCCCCCGAAAGCTCTGCAGATGCATCACTACGCGGTAAAGGGATTGCTCCACCCAAGTCTACAAGGAGTTGTGAACACAATTCAGGCCATCACCCAACCCCTCTCCTCCCTCGACTCCCCCGCACTTCTCACCGCTTTGGAAAAGCAGCCAACTTGTTGGAAGGCTCTTCCCACCCTGGCCACACTCTCTTCAGGGAAAGAAGCTGTCCTTGAATCTGGCGGGGCGTGATTCGCGAGTGTGAGGTCACACCCCACCAGATTCTAGGACAGTTTCTTTCCTGCTGTTAACAGGCTCCTGAATTAACCTCACGTGAATAAAACTGCAAAAACACAATGCTGGAGAAACTCAGCAGGACATACTTTACATAGCACAGATAGATACATAATCAAGGGTTTCGGCCTGAAGGATTATGTATCTTTATCTTTGCTATGTAAAGTATGCTGAGTGAACTGGGAATTCACGATTGATGTGTGGTCCTAAGGTCTGGCTCCTCCCCCGACTCAACCCCCACATATCCTGGATCCTCACCAAAACCCCAGTTCAGTCCAAAGACTATTGTGCGTTATTCTTACTGAATAAAAGCATGTTGTATTCTTTCAGGTCTTGAGTGCTCTCAGTCGCGCTGCAGTGACCTGCTGAGTTTCTCCAGTATTCGTTTGACAACAACCACTGCATCTCCAGATTTTCATGTTTCACTCCATTAGTAAAACAGTGTTCCCTTTGTTCTGTTCTAACTGATCTCCCTCTGTAACTCTGTACTGTGTTTTTAACTGTTGTACTGTGTATGAGTTGACAAGATGAACTGCTCGCAAATGAACTTGATTGCTGTACTCAGCAGATGTGACAATAAAGAACTTTGAACTGGAGAATCTATTTTAAAACAATAGCAGCAGCATCATGTCTGTTCGAATGTATTTTTGATCACAAGTTTGAGAACATCACAAAACTGTCATTGGTCCATCGAGGAAGCAACTACCTTGCTCATGTACTTCAATGGGCAACTAAAACTCAGCCGCATTGTTTTGTGCCTAGAGTCGCACATAGGCAGATTTCTTTCTCTGAACAATGCATTAACAACATGAAGTTTTATCACAATCCAGTGGTTTCTTGGTTAGCAGATTATTTTTGGGTTGAACTCCAGACGTATTTCATGACTGGCGTTTAAATCCCTACTGTCATGGTGGGATTTGAGTTTGCACCTCTGGATCCTACTTCAGTAATTTAACCTGCCATTTGACCTTGTTCTATAAAGGCATGGAGCCCATCCAGAATGCGCATAGATTGTGTGGCGCAAGATCAGTCAGGGGCACAGAACAGAGACCTTTCATGTGGAAACACCTGGCTCACATCACACGTAGGAATACAACCACCCCCCCATCCCTTTTCTCTGCTGCATCATGGAATGAGGCCGTTTGGCCCATTGAGGGCAGGCTAGCTCTGTGCAAGAGCAATCCAGCTACTTACCCATCTCTCCTCAGGGTAAATTGCAGCCTCTTTCCTTTAGTGGAGGTATTGGCTATAATCATTTAATAACTCTTTGCCTGGACCTCTGTTGTGGCACAAACCATGGTTCCTCTTTCCCAATCTACTCCAGTCAGTTCATCTTATTGTGATTTGAAAACTCTTTATAGTAAAGAGTTTTATATATATACCCAGAGCTCTTACATGGAGATCACATTGCAACAGGCTCCAAGGAAATTCTCTTTTCTTTAAAATAAAAATCGGAAAGATATTAACAATCTTTGTTCTACCAACAGAGCCCAGCTCACTCATATTGCACTGACACTTCTAATACACTGCAGGTAGAATCTGGGCTCAACTCAAATTTGTCTTTGTGTCCCATTTCTCTCCCTCTGCCCCCTCCTGACTACAACCTGGGCCAATATTGAGCCATGTCTTGGTCGCCTCCGGGAACCTGAACTGGCACCGACACTCCAGGGGAGATGAGTCCTGTGGGGGGGGAAGCAAAACAGGTAAAAAATAAAATCAGGCTGGTCGTCACAGAAACAAAAAGTGCTGGAAATGCTCAGCACATCGAGAAGCACCAATGAAGAGGGAAACGAGAGATTCATAACCCTTCAGGAAATGTCACCTGACCCTGCTGTGTGAAAAAATGTCATTTTCTTAATGACAGTGGGGATTTCAATTTAAATTTAGTCATACAACAGGGTAACAGGCCACTTCGGGCCACAAGTCTGTGCCGCCCAACTGACCTACAAGCCCCGGTAGGTTTTGAAAGGTGGGATGAAACCGGAGCCCCCGGGGAAAGCCCACGTAGCCATGGGGAGAACGTACAAACTCCTCACAGACAGCGCGGGATTCGAACACCAGTCTCGATCGCTGGCGCTGTTAACGCAGTGGGGATTTAAATTTAAATCATTTCAAATTTAGTGCAGGAACGTCTAAGGGAAATGTCAGACAGGAAGTTCTTTTTTTTTTGTGCACACACAGGCTGATCGGTGCCAGAGGTGGTGGTAGAGGCTGGAACCAATTCCTTCATGACTGCAATCTTTTATTCCGTAAAAACACACAGAAACTCAGCTGATCACACAGCACCCATAGGAGGTAAAAATATATTACCGACATTTCGGGCCTGAGCCCTTACTCAAGGTATAAGCAAAAAGCAGGGATATTTTTATTTAAAAATTATATTTTTTTTGCTGGAACAAAGCACAAAAATTTTATTTTGGTGTCACTCTCTTTGATGATGTCACCTGGTACGGTCTGTGCCCCCCTAGTGAAGCCAGTGAGGGGAGACCAGAACTAGCCTCAAGATTCAGGGGAGTAGATTTAGGACAGAGTTGAGGAGGAACTGCTTTTCCCAGAGGGTGGTGAATCTGTGGAATTCACTGCCCACCGGTGACGGTTGTGTGTGTGTGTGTGTGTGTGTGTGTGTGTGTGTGTGTGTGTGTGTGTGTGTGTGTGTGTGTGTGTGTGTGTGTGTGTGTGTGTGTGTGTGTGTGTGTGTGTGTGTGTGTGTGCGTGTGCGCGTGCCTGCATGTGTGTGTGGATTTAAGACAAGGTTGGATAGATTTTTACATTGTCAGGGAATTAAGGGATATGGGGAAAACTCAGGTGAGTGGAGATGAATTTCTCATCAGATCAGTCATAATCTCTTTAAATGGCGGAACAGGCTTGACGGGCCAGATGGCCGACTCCTGCTGCTATTTCTATGTTCTTATGTTCTTATTACACTCGCCCCTCACTGTTGGACAGGATATGAGATTGGCTTATGTATTTGGGTGTTGAGGGGGTCTGATATTCACGTGACAAGAACTTTACCAATGGGCCACTAATTAGCCACAGGAGGATAGGGGTGGGAGTACTGTCATTGATGAGTTTGGTTGTTCGGGTGAACAGTACAGAACATACTGTGGTGATTCCACTATTGCACATGTGACATGACCTTTCCTGGTTGACCCTGCTCTCAATGGCTGGCTCGTGACTCCTCCCACAAGCTTCTGCCCCAGTTCGAGTCCAGGTCAGTGTGAGCAACCCACACAGGGATGCTGTCTATCTCTTGCCTTCCGTTTCGATGACTTCAGTCTTTGTGCAATTGATCATGCATCACGTACGTGATGCTTTCCACAGTGGAGTAGCACGCTGACTCGGACTACTTTCATTCATGGACAACATTCACCGCCAGTACAAATTCACACTCCTGCCTGACTGCTAACGTCCGCATCACTTACACGTTCTTGGGCCTCACCTGTAGAGGAGGCTCCTGTGGTAGCCAGGGGCTGGGAGCTCAGGTGTGGCTGCATGTGGGGAGGTGTGTACGTGTCATAGTTCCTCACGGTCACAGAAGGGCTGGTCGGTATCATGCAGGAGTAAGAGGAGGTTTGACTTGGAACTGGATGGACAGGTTGCTGAAAGAAAAGAGACAGCAAAATATTTGCTTTAAAGCCCAACCATGGTAAGTCAAAAATTCATTATCATTCAAAATGTTTGAATCAAGTCACAGAGCCGCCGTTAAATGGAACCTAAATAAGCAAAAGGCTTGGTGGGAGAGAAAATATGGGAGAGTGTCAGTGCAGAGGGAGCACTGCATCAGGAGGTATTCAGTTGAGAGGGAGAAAAGAACAGAAAGAGAAGGTAAGAGTTGGCAACGATCAAGTTATTCAATCTTTGGAAGTAAAACACGAAAGTCGACAGACACCGCGGTTGAAGTAAAAGCACAAAACTGGAGAAACTCAGCAGGTCAAACTGTGCAGCATAGCCATCATTTCGGGCTTCGACAGTCCTATGCTTTCCCAGAGTCTGTAACCCAGTGGTTCTCAACCTTTTTCTTCTCACTCACATCCCACCTTCAGTAATCCCACTGCCATCGGTGTTCTGTGATTAGTAAGGGATTGCTGAAGGTGGGATGTGAGTGGGAAGAAAAAGTTGGAAAACCACTGTTTTAATCGTCCCTAATTGACTCGTTATGTGCATGGTCTCAGAACTCCAAAGGAAATGGGCCAATGACAAATTTTTCCCAAGCAAAATATTTCAGTAACAATTGAGTCTAGAGCAGATTCTCAACCTTCCCTTCCCACCCACATCCCACCTTAAGCCATTCGGATTTACATATGGGCTGAGCGGGCAGCAGCCCGGGGCCTCATAATCGAGAGGGGACCTCAGACTCCTGCCTAAAAAAAAATTTAAACTTACCATTAATTTTATTCCATTTGTAACTATAAAAATCAGGGGTGTACCTCGGCCAAAATAATATGTAAGCACAAAGCCAGAATTCAGGAATGCGTTGATGGGAGTGCCGAACGCACTTACCCTTGATTTTACTATCTAGGCCCAGTGGCTTAGTAACTTTAAACAGTTACGCAAGTTTTCTCGTGGGATTTTCCCGCACGGCCGATTCTCAACTTGCAGGAATTCTGAATCCCCCAATCGCACATGCTGGTGAGAGCAATGCGATTGCTGACTAGCGATATAGTGTGCGTTTCGAGGACAATTGAGGATTCTTTTATTGTCAATCACAATAAGATTTAATTTTGGCTTTTTGTCAAAATAGTGAGGAGGAAGCGATGTGAAAGTGGTGCTAGCAAACGAAAGCGACAGGAAGAAATAGTGAAGCATTTAATGCCATTCACATCATATGGCTTTGTAGAGCAGCCCTGCCTAATCCCTCAGATACAGACAAGGAGACTATACTTGAGCAATATGAAGAACCACCGGTTTATATAGGAGCCCGGCCTCCCAAGAACTTCAAAAACTGGTGTCAGTAACTACGAGTGCAGAAACATCTGGAGAAAGTGACAATGAAGTGGCAGGACCTACAAGCCAAAGAATTAATGGGCGAAAGATCATTTTCTAGACTAAAAAGGGATTAAGAATGATCTACAGTCAACAATGTCCCAAGTTCTGTTAGGAAGTTTTGAAACTGCCATTCCTCGCTTGTTGCTGTCAGATTTTCAATTAGAATTTGTTAAGTTGCCTTTAGTAATAGCAAGGAAATGTGGTGCTTTAACATGGAAATCTGATGGTTCATTAACATTAGATAGATGACACGCTTAGATTCAAAGTTGCGTCCCATTAGAAAAAAATACATATAATTTAAGGGATAAATATTCTTTATTTTTGCAAATTTAGAGTCTGTGCTGGAATAATGAAATTAAAATTATAAAATCTTTATTTTTCCCAATCAGTGAAGTTTTCCCTGAAGGTATAATGATTTTATGATGTCTCTGAGGTCTCAGTGTCAACTAATGCAACCAGAATTGATCAATTGCAATCGTTTTATATGAAATATTATGTATTTTAGTTTTGGGATTAGATTAATTTTAGATGGGTCAATAGGAGTTTTAGTTTTTAATTGTAGTAGGTAGGTTTTTTTTAGATTTTCTATCTAGTATCAACATATATTTGTTAACACTCTCTATGATATTATTTTGGTACATTATTGTCAATTATTTCATCATAAAATATTTTTATAAAATGTCCTAAGATCGATTCTCTGCATAGAAAATGAGAAACTGCAACTTATTCATTTTAATTGGTAAGTTTGCATCCAAAAAAGCTCGAAGGAAACTGTTCTGACTTTGTATATTGTGCAATGTTGAAACATAGCTACGAATGTTCTGCATCTGAGGGATTATATAGGGCTGCTCTAAAACCCATATGACCTGGTATGACGTGAAAATTTATTCCATACTTTAGTAAACATTAACAGTTATAAATTTATAAACAATCTTTTTATCAACGCTAAAATTTCAGCAGGTTCTACTTTCATTGAGTAGATAAAGAAGGGAACGAGGTTTTGTTTCACATGATCAGATGCTGTTTGGGCCTCCTGAGGTCTCCTAGCCCAGGGCTTCCAATTGCGTTAACCCGGCACTTCCAGAAGGGCCTGTTACCATGCTGAACGCCTCAGAAATTTTTAAAAATTAAAAACTGAAAGGTCAAAGCAAGGTTCAAAGAAACAAACCAGCTTGGCCAGGGTAGGGCGTAATTGGTTATTGAAGCTGAGCGTGAAACACGCTTCTCAGTCAAGGTGGTCAAAGGCTAAAGAGGGAAAATGAAAGAGGGACTAAAGAGAGAGCCAAAGAGAAGGTAAAGATTGGAGAAATGGATAGAACAAAGAGGGAATGGAGAGCATAAGCAACGGAGAGAGAAAGAGAAAATGAAGGTGAGAAAAAGAGAGGAGATAGAACGGGGAGAGTACAGTAAAACTCCTGGTATCCGGTACCTATGTAGATTGGTAGATGCCGGATAAGTGAATCTTACAGTTGCTTGAGGTTGTATGTTGCATGATTGATGAACAATGGCGAGGCACGCCAATTTTAAACCTGTAATTTTAACCTATTTATTTTCCCGGGAATTATTTGGCCGGTTGCTTGAATTTTGGATAACAGGGGTTTTACTGTAAGTGCATCTACAACTGTGACACAGAAATGTCAAAAGGCTCTCAGTCCTATCCAGAAGCATCAATTGTGGAATTGGTGGTCCTCTGTGAAGCTGTTCAGTTTGATTTGTTGTCCTGTCTGAACAAAGACCCTTCCTGTCCCCAACCTCCCACCGTTAATGCCAGCAGAAAATTATCCAGTTTGAAAGAGCTAATATTTTAGGCACCGGACCTCACCAAAAGCGGCGACAAGGAGGTGTCGAAGCCACCCCATGAGGTGCCTGGAGTGGCCCTTTGAAGGGCCGGAGCGGCGCTCCAGTGAGCTCCGCCCTGATTGTCAGTCATTTGGCCTGTTTCTTCAAGTTTCACTTCCAAGTGAATAAAGCTTCCCTTTACAGAACACGTGGTTAACTCAGTCATTCAACAGGGCCATGGTCGTAACTTAATTATCTGGCACATTCCTCATCATTAGAGAGGCCACAGTGTCTCAATTAGTTTCTAGGGAACATTCACATCCTTAAAATATCCAAAAGCAGGTCACAAGCAAGTACCGTATATACTTGTGTAATCAATACCATGTAATAGTTGACCCCCCGCCCCACCTTTATTGTCCCAAAAATCATGTGTTTTTGTATGATCCGTGGAAAACTCAACTCCCCCTCTGTTTTTGGCTCTGACCATCCATCCATCCATGCTCCTGATGCCCTGGCCACGCACACGGATCCTCGCCCTGGTCACCTCCCCACCAGAGCTCCTGACTGCCCGCACTCCCGGTTCCCTGGCGCTCAGCTCATCCAAGCTCCCAGCGCCTCGAACGCGGACTTACCACCCTGCCTCAGCCATCCGAGCTCCTGCCGCCTTGAACATTCCGGGTACTTACTGCGGGCAAAAGTGTGACCTGAGTAAAAGTCGACCTCCCCCTCCACCAAATTTGACCCCAAAAAAATTGGCCCAAAAATTTGACAATTACCGGTGAACAAATCAGCAGTTAGAATTTTGGACAAAATATAGGAGAAACCACAAAACTGGAAACACGCAGATGATGGAATCTGGAGCAAAACAGAATCTTGCTGGAGGAACCATCATGTCAAGCAGTATCAGTGGGAGACTAGATGTTAATATCCCTTATTGCACTTGCTGCCTAGATTCTGCGGGGCAGCCAAGTGAGTGGTGGCATCTTCTGGGTTATCAAGTGGACACCCTCCCTCCTCAGTGTTTCGCTGATAGACTCACGACACCTCCGGAGGGTTCAGCAGTGAATCTCGGCCTCACCCCCCTGTAGAGCTCGTCGAAAGAACCAAAGACTTGTTGATCCAAACCAAGGCTTTTATTAGCAAAAGACAGGTGCTCTTCACAGGTGGCCGACCAGTCCAGAATGATCCGACCTGGCTAGGGACACAACCCTTTAAGGCCCAGACAGTAGGCGTGGCTAAGCTCTCAGCCAATCGCTGTAAGCACAGTCATTACACTCTAGATACTGTAACTATATACATTGGTGATAGGTCTGTACTATCACATTCACCCCTTCTTGGAGAACTGACCCTGGGGTGGAAGGGCTGAAGAGGGAGAAGGGAAGGAAAAAAAAACGAGGGAGAGAATGAACGGAAGGGGTGGGTTAAGGACTGTAGCGATCAGGGGGTCTGACCATCCAGCGTGACCGCCGTGGTGCCGGGATTGGGGTCGCTGGAGTGGTGTCGCCAGCTGGCTCGTCGGGTGCGATCACTCCTTTGCTCAATTCCCCAGCCGTGTTGTTGGCAGGGTGGCCCGGGTCATTGGGGTGCTGTTGGTCCTTCTGTTCGGCACAGGGCTTGGGGAATAAGGAGTTGGGGAAGGTTGGGTTGGGGGGGTTGCTGGGCCTACCGCGTCCTGAGCTAGATCCCGCACCGAAACAGTGTCCTCCCGCCCGTCTGGGAACTCAACGTGGGCGTAATGCGGGTTCGCGTGGAGTAGAGTCACTCGGTCGACCAAGGGGTCGTTTTTGGAGTGCCGGACATGGCGTCGCAGAAGGACGGGGCCAGGGACAGTGAGCCAGGCCGGTACAGTGGTTCCTGATTCGGATTTCCTTGGGAAAAGGAACATCCTTTTGTGCGGGGTGGCATTTGTTGTGGTACACAGGAGGAAACGGATAGAGTGTAAGGCACTAGTGAGAACCTCCTGCCAGTGAGAGGTGGGGAGACCTTTAGACCGGAGAGCCAGTGTAACCGCTCTCCAGATGGTGGCATTCTCCCTCTCGACCTGGCCGTTACCGCGTGGGTTATAGCTGGTGGTCCTGCTTGAAGCGATACCACACTCCAGAAGGTACTGTTGCAGCTCTGCACTCATGAATGAGGACCCCTATCACTGTGGATGGAATTGGGGTACCCGAAAATGGCAAAGATACTATGAAGGGCCTGTATCACTGAGGTGGCGGTGGTATCTGGGTAGGGCACAGCAAACAGGAAGCGGGAGTATTCGTCGATGGCCTTAAGGATGTAGTTATTATGGTTGGTCAATGGTAGGGGCCCCTTAAAGTCTACGCTAAGACACTCGAAGGGGCGGGTGGCTTTGATAACGTGGGAGTCCCCCGGACGGAAGAAGTGGGGCTTGTATTCAGCGCACACCAAACAGGCTCGGGTAATGGAGCGAATCTCCTTGACTGTGTAGGGTAGGTTGCGCGCCTTCACAAAGTGGGCAAACCTAGTGACCCCTGGATGACAGAGCGCCTCAAGGAGTTTCTGTAGTCTGTCCATCTATACGCTGGTGCACGTCTCCCTGGAGAGCGCGTCAGGCGGGTCGTTGAGCTTACCAGGCTGGTACAGGATGTCATAGACAAAGGTGGAGAGTTCGATTCTCCATCTGGCGATTTTGTCGTTTTTTTTATCTTACCTTGCTGGGTGTTGCTGAACATGAAGGAGACCGCGCGTTGATCAGTCAACAGTGTAAAGCACCTCCCAGCGAGGTAATGTCTCCAACGACGCACCGCTTCATCTATGGCCTGGGCCTCCTTCTTGACCGAGGAGTGTCTACTCTCTGAACCTTGGAGGGTTCTGGAGAAGAAGGCTACAGGCCGACCGGCCTGGTTCAAGGTGGTGGCCAGGGCGAAGTCAGATGCATCGCTCTCGACTTGAAATGGGACAAACTCATCGATCGCATGCAGCTTTGCAGTGGCGATGTCAGATTTGATTCGATCGAAAGCCGCTCTGGCTTCGGTCGAGAGGGAAAAGGAGGTGGTCTTGATAAGAGGATGCGCCTTGTCAGCGTAGTGTGGAACCCATTGTGCGTAATATGAGAAAAAGCTCAGGCAGCGTTTGAGCGCTTTCTGGGTATGGGGGGGTGGGGTAAGTCAATTAGGGGACGCATGCGGTCAGGATCTGGCATCACTACCCCGTTCTCCACCACGCAACCTAGAATCGCGAGTCGTGTGGTCCGGAAGACACACTTGTCAAGATTGTAGGTAAGGTTCAGCCGAACGGCAGTTTGAAGAAATTTGTCTAGGTTAGTGTCGTGGACCTGCGCGTCGTGGCTGCAGATGGTGACATTGTTCAGATACGGGAAGGTAGCAGTTAGCCCGTTCTGGTCCACCATCCGGTCCATTTCCCGCTGAAAGACCGCGACACCATTCGTGACCCGGAATGGTACCCTGAGAAATTGATATAGCCGCCCATTCGCTTCGAAGGCCGTGAATGGTCGGTCCTCACAGCGGATTGGGAGCTGGTGGTAGGCCGAACATAGGTCAATGGTGGAGAATATGCGGTATTGGGCGATCTGGTTCACCACATCCGTGATGCGTGGCAGGGGGTACACATCCAGAAGCATGAAGCGGTTAATGGTCTGGCTATAGTCGACCACCATCTGTAGCTTTTCCCCATTCTTGACAACCACCACCTGGGCTCCCCAGGGACTTGAACTAGGTTCGATGATGCCCTGCAGCAATCTACGCACCTCACTCCTAATGAATTGCCTGTTTTCGTAACTATATTGCCGACTTTTGGTGGCAACAGGCTTCCAGCCAGGGGTGAGGTTTATGAAGAGTGCTGGTGTGGCAATCCGGAGTGTGGAAAGGCCGCAGGAGTGGCCCCGGGGCACGGGGGCGGGTTGCTCGGGTGCTTCAGGGGTGGGGCAATGGCAGACCGAGAGGGGAGTGTGGGGTCCCCCAAAGTGTAGGGACACCGTTCAAAACTGACACTGAAAGTCTCATCCCAGCAACACTGGGGCGCACAATTAGGGAAGGATGAATAATTTGAAGTGGGTGACCGTTAGGCCCTGTACTTCCAGCGTGGTGATGCAATACCCTTTTATCCCGGTCGAGTGCGACCTCGTCGCTAATGAGATCCTCTGGGTAGTGGGGATAATGTCAAATCCTCAACGGAGGGCCAGATCTGGCCGGATAAAACCGTCAGTTGACCCAGAGTCAAATAAGCAATTGGTGTAGTGTCCATGCACTTTAATCAGATCCATTGCTTTAGTGAGAGGATGAGAGCATTGCTGGTTTAGTGTTATAGAAGCAGCCACTGATCCTGTTGACAGGGGAGTTCCGCGTGTTGATGTCACGCAACGGGATGATATCATAGACGCAGTCAGCGCTGGAGGAGCAGGTTGGAGGTACTCCCGGAGGTGCTGTTGTGGCGGCGTCGGCGGATGAACGGTAAGTAGTGGGGGTTTTTGCTCGCGGTTGGCGGAGGGTAGATTGTCAGTCGCGGCAGTCGGGCCCCAGCGGTCGTCAGCGATGGACGCTAGGGCAAGTACCTGGTCGGTCGTGGTGGCCGCACCGGCGGCGGCGTGGGCAGTGGCAGCAGGGGAGTGAGCAGCTGTAGCGGTAGCGTCGTCTCCGGGGTTGACTGTGGCAGCGGCAGCAGCAGGGGTAGCGTCGGCCCCAGGGGTGGTCGTGGCCGTGGCAATAGCGGGCTCTACAGTCGGGACCGAGGCCGGGTCGAGTGTTCCGCACGGGGGCGAGAGGCAGGCCAACACCATGGTTGTGAGGGTGGGCTGCCCCTTCCGGGTTCGGCGTCTCCGTGATGTCAGGCGTTGCGGTGCAGGGGAACCCTCGCTCTCATTGGACGAGAGCTCTGGGGAAGAAGAGTTTGAATGGGATAGTGGCGGTTGGGCTTCACACGAGGCACTGTGTTTGCTGGTGGCCATTTTAGACCTACAGACTGCAGCTGTTTTTAAGGCACTTCTGGCACCTGGCTTTTCTTGCTGGGCACTGGGACCTGCTGTGCTTGTCCCTCCCGCAGAAATAACATTTTGGGTTCACAGGGGGCAGTGTAGCAGCAGCCGACAGGCCGTCAGTGTCTCGGGGGGTGGTAGGGTAGAAGGGCACTCTACTCACATCAGAACGAGGGGTCCAGTCCCGAGATAACTCATTTGACTTTAAGGCTGCATCCTCCATTGTGATTGCAATCCGGGCCACGACCTCTAGTTTTTCTACCCCTTGTTCGAGCAAGCGCAGCCTCACTTCGTTCGATCGGAGCCCGGCCACAAAGGCATCCCGGACGAGATCGTTTGTGATCTCGGCAGCAGTTTTGTCCACACAGTTACAGTCCTTGCCCAATGCCTTTAATACTTGTAAATATGCCCTGCTGGACTTGCCGGGCTGTTGCTTCCTCGACACAAGCACGAGCCGGGCATGAACTCTGTTCATTGGTTGATTGTACAGTTCTTTCAGTACCTTTATGGCTACGGTGTAAGTGGTCTCATCTCGTAGACTCTCAAGGACACCATAGACAGCAATGCTGTTAGACGCTGGTTATCCTCCTCTACCTGAATGAATCTCAGGAAGTTTTCAAAGTTCAACAGCCAGAACTTAAAGGCTTTGAAGGCTGTAGCTGACTGTGGGTCGATGTCAAGTTTTTCTGGCCGAGTCAGACGCTCCACCCCTTTCAAAAAAAATTCTTTTTTGCTAATAAAATTGTAGAGCTCGTCGAAAGAACCAAAGACTTGTTGATCCAAACCAAGGCTTTTATTAGCAAAAGACAGGAGCTCTTCACAGGTGGCCGACCAGTCCGGAATGAACCGACCTGGCTAGGGACACAACCCTTTAAGGCCCAGACAGTAGGCGTGGGTAAGCTCTCATCCAATCGCTGTAAGCACAGTCATTACACTCTAGATACTGTAACTATATACATTGGTGATAGGTCTGTACTATCACACCCCCTAGATGCCAATCACTCTCTTGGGGGCCCAGATGGAATCCTTTCTCTTCGTTCTTTCTACCCCTTTCAGCAACTCTGGAGAGATCTTTGGCTGCTTGTCGGTGTATCTTTCCTCGCACTCCCATTTCCCGGAGTAGCCTTGATGTCGATGAGGCTACAAATCCCCTGCAGCCGACTTCAACCGGTCGGATCCTTGCCTTCCAGCCACGTTGCTGCACGTCAGCTGCAAGCTTAGCATACCTCAGTTTCTCGCACTCCGAAGCCTCCTGCAAAGCATCCTCCCAGGGCGGTGTAAACTCGATGATGTAAACAAGATGAGTGAGGCCGACCACAGCACAAGGTCTAGTCTGAGGTTTGTTCCCGCAATTTCATTTGGGAAGCAGAGCCTCTGGCCTAAGTCTGCTGCCATCTTCCTACCACGTGCCCAGCATATCTGCCCGGAGACTGACCTTGATGAGGCGATTCGGGCCAGAACCCTTCGTCAAGTCTTGATGAAGGGCTCCGTCCAGAAATATTGGCCTTTCTTTCTCTTCCACTGATGCTGAGTTCTTCCAGCAGGATGTGTTTTGGGTGTTTTCAGCAATGCTGGACATCGAGAAAACCCCCCAGAACTGTGCCAATGGATCTTTCTCTGGTTGAATTGAAATTTAGACATACAGCACAGTATAACAGCCCATTTCAGTCCTCGAGCCCATGTCTCCCAAACACACCCAATTGACCTACAACCCCTGGTATGTTCCGAACGGTGGGAGGAAACTGGAGTTCCAGAAGGAAACCCACGTAGACACAGGAAGAACGTGCAAACGCCTTCCAGACAGCCCAGTCCCAATTGTTGGTGCTGTAAAACAGCATTGCACTAACTACGATGTAACCGTGCCCCTCCCCATCCCAGACATGTGTAACTTGAAGAAGGGCTCAGGCCTGAAACATTGGTTATATATCTTTACCTCCTATGGACGATTGTGAAACAATAAGTTTAATGAAAATGCTTAACAAAGCGTTAATGGATTAGGTGAGAAAATAGAGTAGCTGCTTGCAAGATGGTGGGAACATAACTGCTTTCTTAACATGACCATCTCTGTGCCATAGTGAGATAACTCCATAGGAACGTCAATCTTTGGCTTGGCTTCGCGGACGAAGATTTATGGAGGGGTAAAGTCCACGTCAGCTGCAGGCTCGTTTGTGGCTGACAAGTCTGATGCGGGACAGGCAGACACGGTTGCAGCGGTTGCAAGGGAAAATTGGTGGGTTGGGGTTGGGTGTTGGGTTTTCCTCCTTTGATTTTTGACAGTGAGGTGGGCTCTGCGGTCTTCTTCAAAGGAGGTTGCTGCCCGCCAAACTGTGAGGCGCCAAGATGCACGGTTTGAGGCGATATCAGCCCACTGGCGGTGGTCAATGTGGCAGGCACCAAGAGCTTTCTTTAAGCAGTCCTTGTACCTCTTCTTTGGTGCACCTCTGTCTCGGTGGCCAGTGGAGAGCTCACCATATAACACGATCTTGGGAAGGCGATGGTCCTCCATTCTGGAGACGTGACCTACCCAGCGCAGTTTGATCTTCAACAGCGTGGATTCGATGCTGTTGGCCTCTGCCATCTCGAGTAATTCGATGTTGGAGATGAAGTCGCTCCAATGAATGTTGAGGATGGAGCGGCGACAACGCTGGTGGAAGCGTTCTAGGAGCTGTAGGTGATGCCGGTAAACGACCCATGATTCAGAGCCGAACGTGAGTGTGGGTATGACAACAGTTCTGTATACGCTAATCTTTGTGAGGTTTTTCAGTTGGTTGTTTTTCCAGACTCTTTTGTGTAGTCTTCCAAAGGCGCTATTTGCCTTAGCGAGTCTGTTGTCTATCTCGTTGTCGATCCTTGCATCCGATGAAATGGTGCAGCCGAGATAGGTAAACTGGTTGACCGTTTTGAGTTTTGAGTGCCCGATGGAGATGTGGGGGGACTGGTAGTCATGGTGAGGAGCTGGCTGATGGAGGACCTCAGTTTTCTTCAGGCTGACTTCCAGGCCAAACATTTTGGCAGTTTCCGCAAAACAGGACGTCAAGCGCCGAACAGCTGGCTCTGAATGGACAACTAAAGCGGCATCGTCTGCAAAGAGTAGTTCACGGACAAGTTACTCTTGTGTCTTGGTGTGAGCTTGCAGGCGCCTCAGATGGAAGAGACTGCCATCCGTGCGGTACCGGATGTAAACAGCGTCTTCATTGCACCTTGAGTAAAGGACAATCTGACATTTCCCAGACATTTCTAGACACCACGTGTTATTGTAACCACAAAATTCCTAGGTGTGTGAAACTTGTAAGGATCCCATGAACCCCCCCCCCGCCCAAAATGCGTATAAAAGTGCAATGAACATTCCAGTGCTTTGAGTGGGGGGGGTTCAATGTCGAGAACGCGTTTCTAAACTCCTTCCTCACTCCCACTAGCGTTAACAAGGCTGAATAAAGAAACGTTTAATTGGTTCTGCTGTTTTCTGCTGTTTGTTTTATTACAGCGCGGGCTGGCTTTAACGTGATTGTAAGACCTGCTGAGTTCCTCCAGGATTCTTGTGTTTTCATTGAAATCACAATGTCTGCTGACTTTCGTGTTTCACTGTAGGCTTGGTTTAATCCCGTTCTGAACCTCTGATGAAGAAGTGCTCCCTTTACAGCACTGAGATGCACTAAATGCCAGAGCGCTACCTAGACGTCCCATCCCTCTTGCATGAGCTACCAAACAAGTTCCGCTGGCTTTGGTCACAGTGCGCTGACATGCTGGTACACCTTACCTGAAGTGGGAGATTATTTGCCATGGCAAAGGATGGCATTGGGGGAAGACTGCTGTAACTGTTGGTCAGAGAGGCTTCATTTCTGCTCATTATTGGACCTGCAGGGGAAGGGAGGGAGAATACCATCAGTAGAGCTGCACCATGGTTGACTTAGCCCAGAGTTGGCCCAGTTTTCCCCACGTGGTATAGGGACAAAGTCACCTCCTCACGTCCAGACACCATGCAGGCAGTGACCAAAGTGTTCCAGTACTTCAGAACATAAGAAAAAGGAGCAGGAGTCTGCATCCAGCCCATCACGCCTGCTCCGCCATTCAACAAGATCACAGCTGATCTGATGAGAGGCTAACCTCCACCCACCTGCCCTTTCCCCATATCCCTTAATTCCCCAACTATGTGAAAATCTACGCCACCATGTCTTAAATATATTAACTGGGTCGCCTCCACTGCTTCAATGGGCAGCGAATTCCACAGATTCCCCACTCTCTGGGAAAAGCAGTTCCTCCACATCTCCATCTAAATCTACTACCCTGATTCTTGAGGCTGGTCTCCCCCACCGATGTAAACAACTTACCTACCTCTATCATTTCTACCTCTGCCTTTTATAATTTTATACTTTTCTATAAGATCCTCTCTCATTCTTCTAAATTCCAGTGAGTACAGTCCCAGACTCCTCATAGGCCAACCCCCTCATCCTTGGAATCAACCTGGTGAACCTCCTCTGCACCACCTCCAAAGCCAGTACATCCTTCCTCAAGTAAGGAGGCCAGAACTGCATTCAGTGCTCCAGATATGGCCTCACTAGTACCTTGTACAGTTGCAGCATAACCTCCCCATTCTTAAATTCAATGCCGTGAGCAATGAAGACCAATGCTCCATTTTCCCACTTACATGGAGAGTTTGGTGGATAAGATTGTGATGACCCAAAGGCAAATAATTGCCCTTTCCACGTCCATTTGGCCATGGTTCTCTGGGTCCCCAGCACTTCCTTAACATCAAGGGTTTGAGATGACTTCTTTCCAATTTATTTCACCTCCACCTGGAATTTGGAAATCATTTATTTCTCAATTTTTCACAGAGTGGAAAACGTGATCCAGGACAGGCCCAAACCTGAATCCCAGGAACATGACGGTAGTGGAGAGAGAATGGTTGATGATGCGTGCAGTTCTCCTTACTTGGTATCAGACGCTGATTCTCAACCTTGACCTCTGTTCACCCACAAACCAACTGAAGTGTTCCTTTACTCCAAACCCACAGACCCCCTTTAGGGAGGGGGTGTTGATTAGTTCCAGCCCCTTTTCTGGACCACCGATGGAATTTTTGTTTTGTTTTGAAGGGAAATTTCTTTGGAAGATTCCCATTTGTTTATTTCTAGTCCTCAAACTTACCTTATTTCTATCTTACTTGTTTATCCTGACAGTACTGTACATACATGTGTAATAGTTGATACGGTGTAAAAGTCAACACCCCCATTTTTGGGGCCCAACCCACCCACCCATCTGAGCTCACGACGATCCAATCACGGACAATCACCTAGGCCCTGGCCACCCACCCATCCAAGCTCCCAATGCCCCGACTGCACACTTAACACCCAGTCCCAGATACCTGCCCATCTGAACTCCCGATGCCCTGAATGATGGCAGGTACTTACTGTGGTTAAAAGTAATATGCATGTAATCGTCAATCCCCTAACCTTTACCCTCAAAATTGGTCCACAAAATTCAGCTATCACACCCATATATACAGTAATCCGTCCTTGCTGCATCGCCACAGACCACCTACAACAACCTGTAGATCACCAGTGAACCACTGGCCACAACATGACAAACACTCTGATACAGGGTGGGTGGGGGGTAATGTGGCTGGTAGGTTACTGACGGACGGATCCTTGGGATATGTAAAGGGCAGGGCTGGGTTGGTGAATGACAAAATACAAATACAAAGCAGGCCCCTGAACCCAGCGAGAGCCAGTCAGTCAGCAGAGAGGGAGCACATTGGTCAATCTCATGATCAGCTGGTCCCAGCAAAACACCAATGGCCAAACATCAGTTTTAGAGAAAAATATTGTCCAGGACACATGGAAGAGGCACTCTGCTCTGCTTTGGCACGGAGCCATCAGAATCTTTTCTGTCCGACAGAGCAGATTGGTCTTTGTCTTAACATCTCTCCAAGAGTCTTACACCATGGAAACAGTCCCTTTGACCCTTCTTGCAACCAGAATGTTACACCCATACTAGTCCCATGCCTGCATCTTGCCCACATCCCCCAAACCCATCCTATCCATTTATCTTCCTTACAGTTTGGAGAGATTAATGATAGTACAAGTTATAAATGAGCCACCCAGAGACAGAAGTTCCATGTGCTTCATGTTCACCTCCCTCCCTTTACTCATTTTACTCCAGCTGTCAGGACCTGAAGGTCCACCTGTGGCAATGACCTGAGGTGGTGGGCTGTGGCATGGCCTGGTAGAGAGACGGCGAGAAGCTGCTGTTGATGGGGATGTGGCTGGGCCCGTTGCACGCCTGCCTCCGCTGGTTGCGAAGCTTCTCTTCCCTTCTCCACTTGGCTCGTCGATTTGAGAACCACACCTAGAGGAGGAAAAAAAAGAGAGAAACAGGGACAAGGGCCCAGAGGGCAGTCAAGTGTGGCAGTCTTTAAGGTCACAGGTTCCCCTCCAAGCTGCAAATAGATGGCTGATCCTTCATTGTTCCTGGGTCAAGACTGCAGCAGGTCGAGGGGCTGCTTTCCCAAGAGATAGACGTAAAGGGCTTTATTGGATACCAACCCAGATCACAAAAAAACAAACTTTAAAAAATAGTTCTAAGAAATGACATATTTTGACAGCAAAAATTTTGTTAAATTTGCTCGGTTATAAAGGGAGATGGCCAGGAGTCATTTATAAAATAGGTTAATCCAAAAAGGAATAGCAGATATATGAAATGTCCTTCACTGCTTCTCAAAACACCTGGGAGACAAAAAGATATTTCTAAAGCGGGATCATTAGATGATGCTAAGCTTCATCTGGATCTACCATTCTCAATGGGGGGAGCCTGGCACCCTGGTTTAGAAAATGTTTGGAACAAAATCCTTCAAAACTTGATTCTTGTTCAAATTAGAGCCTTGCCCTTTAACTGCTCTGTTCGGGTCATCTCAAGTCGATGTCATTTTACTGAGTCCAACTCAAAACCGAATTTTACCCTTTACTCCATTGATGGCCAGATGTGCAATTTCGATTAAATGGAAAAATAATCCTCCACCTACACATACACAGTGATATTATGTCTTGTTTAAGTTTAGGAAAAAAATTAGATATGCCATTAAAGAGTCAAACATTAACTTCCAAAAGACCACTTAGGGACAATTATCATAATCTAAAGAATTCGGGTTGTCCTGAAGCTTTGGTGCTTTGCTGTCCTTCTCCAGGTTGTTGTCACGTGACTCCTACGTGTCAGCTTTTAATCTTGCTTAGGGGTTCTGAATTATAAGGTTTTATATTTTTATTTTTTAATTGTACATTACAATATATAACTGTACTGTTCAATTTTGCATATTATAAATATCAATAAAAATACTTTTAAAAAGGGTGTAAGGTGGCAGTGCCAGATTTGAACCTGGGTCCCTGGCATTGTAATAGTGTTGTGCCAACCACTACACCCAATTGTTGTGACTCCGTGGGAATGTTATGTAGCTGCTCAATCTTGCCCACCATTCATGGTTTATTACTGATTTTTTTTTACTCCCTCAACACATCTACCTTCAGAAAACTCAATGACAGCATTCATTTGTTTAATGTAGACATACAGCACGGTAACAGGCCCTTCTGGCCCGTGAGCTCGTGCCACGCTAAATACAACTAATTGTCCTACACCCCCTAGTACAATTTGAATGGTGGGAGAAAACCGGAGCGCCGGAGGAAACCCACGCAGACACGGGGAGAACGTGCAAACTCTTCACAGACAGCGCGGGATTAATCACAGCACAACCCTCAGTAGCTCAGATCGAAAGGAGACCTCACTAGAAACCCGAGGTTCCTTTATGTCTTATACCGATCCTCCCGTCTCTATTCAGTTTACCTGTATTCGGGCTTCTGGCAAATCGATTTTGGCTGCTAGTCTTTCCCTGGCAAAGACATCAGGATAGTGCGTGCGTTCAAATTCTTTAAGAAGAAATGCAAAGAAATAAGTTTATAATGCGCCTTGCTGGGAAGTTGCTGGCTATCAACACGAGAGAGGACGAGGAAAGGTCATTTAACTCTGGGACTCATCTCCCCACTGATCCCACCATCCTGCTTTAGTCCAGGAATGGCACTGAAGAATTGGTGGTCAACGCCCTGAGAGCCAAACTATTGAATTAAATTGTGTGTTTTTTGTCATGTGTACCAAAATGCAGTGAAAAGCTTTGTTTTGCGTTCTATCCAGGCAAGTCAACCCATTCTTCAGAACAGATTGGAAAAATGCAGAGTTTAATGTTTCAGAGAAAAGATTCAGTTAAAACAGTGCAAGAGCATTTTATTTATGAGAGGTTTGTTCAATAATGTATATACTCGTGTAATAGTCGAGATTAGGGGACTAATTTTTAGGGTAAGATTTAGGGGGTCTACTATTATATGCATACTACTTTTGTCATGATAAGTACCTGCATTGTTCAGGACATTGGGAGGATAGATGGTAAATCCATGTTTGGGGCATCGGGATCTCAAATGGGTGGACGGCCAGACTGTCGGGAGCTCTGGTGGGTGGACGGCTGGGGTCTGGGCGAGAGATGGCTGTCAGGGCATCGTGAGTGTTGGTGGGTGGGCAGCCTGGGCTATAAATGGGGGGGAGGGGGTGTTGACTTTTATATGTGACATATGGGGGGGAAAAGAGATTTGGGGGTCAAATATAGGGGGTTTACGCAGTATCGACTATTGCACCTTTAATCTGGTGGCACACATTTTCAAACTCAGATCATAGACTCATCGTCTATGATCACAGGCCCTTCAGCCCAACATCCTTGCTAACCCAGTGGTCCATCTGTTTGGTCCATATCTCTCTAAACTTGTTGTATCCATGTACCAGCACAAATGTCTTTTAAATCTCATAAAGTCTCTTCCCACTCACCACGGCCTGTGTCAAGAAATTACCCCTCAGATCCCTTTTAAATCTTTCCATTCAACCCTCAAACCAGTGGTTCACAACCTTTTTTCCTCACTCACATACCACCTTAAAAAATCCCTTACTAATCAGAGCATCTGTGGCATCCAGAGCTCCCAACGCCCTGTTCGTGGATCCACGCTCTAGCCACTCACCCACTGCAGCTCCTGATGCCCCAACCATGGATTCTCGACCCGGCCACCCGCCCACCGGAGTTCCTGACATCCCAACCCGAAAACCCTCGCCTTGACCACAAACGCCCGCCACAGCTGACTGCCTATCTGACACCCTGAACTCATTAGGCAATTGTTTAGAGAAACACAATTCCCTCCTTTTGTAAATATGGGGTGGGTGGGGGAAGAGAAATCTGGTGTCTAGAGCTAGTCTCAATGTGACTGCAGATTCACTAACAGAGTCGACACTGCAGTACCTTTCTCCAAAGCCTCAATCTGATCCTGTGTGAAGGAGGTACGGTTTCGCTGGAGTTTCCTCTTCAGCTGAAGTCGGATCTGAGACTCATCAGGATCTTCTCCATTGATTCCACTACCACTTTCACCTCTGACCTCCAGCTGTTGGCAGCTGTCTGCTTTTGAACAAAAAGACCACAAGAGTCAATGCCAAGAGTCAACTTAGCGGTTGATTTAAACCAGTGGTTCTCAACCTTTGTTTTTCCACTCACATACCACCTTAAGTAATTCCTTACCAACCACAGAGCACCTACAGTATATGGCATAGGATGCCCATCAGTGCTCTGTGGTTGGTAAGGGATTACTTAAGGTGGTGTGTGAGTGGAAAAAAGAAGGTTGAGTACTGTTGTTGTTGACATATAGAGAGTCCCCGGGTTACGAACAAGATCCGTTCCTTGTCTGTCTTTAAGTTGAATTTATAGATAAGTCAGAACAGGTACATTTGGTTCTTACTTAGCATCCGTTAGTCAAAAGCTTGCCTTAGTACTGTAAAAAAAAATTAAAGAAACAGTTCTTAAATCAATTTAGACCGAAAAAAAAATCACGATTAAAGTTAACACTTACTCTCATTCCGTCGATGTCTTGTGGCATTCATGAGGTAACATTATGCACATAGATGAACTGGGGGGGACAATTTTTTCATTTGTACGAGTTGTCCATAAGCTGGACCTTTGTAACCCGGGGATTCCCTGTATATATTGATCCAATCACAAAGAAGGTTCGCCTGTGCCTCTACTTTGTGAGGTGTTTGAGGAGATTCAGTAGGTCACTGAAGACTCTGGTAACCTTCTCGCGGAGAGCATTCTGGCTGGTTGCATCACAGCGCCAACTCTCAGGACAAGAATAAACTCCAGAGGGTTGTTTCCTCAGCCTGTGACATCACGGGCACCAGACTTCACTCCATCGAGGACATCAACAAGAGGCGGTGTCTTAAAAAAGCAGCCCCTATCCTCAAAGGACCCCCCCCCCACCACCACCACCCAGCCCACACCCTCTTCATTGAGCTACCATCAGGAAAAAGGTACAGGAGCCTAAAGATGAGTACTCAGTGGTACAAGGACAGCTTCTTCCCTCCCACCATCAGATTCCTGAATGATCAATGAACCAAAGACACTATCTCACTTCACTTGCACTATTATTGATATTTTTTATATAATAATGTTGTAAGATGGTTATAATATGAATATTTGCTCTCTGATCCCGTCACCAATGCCGAATTCCATGACTTGTTCATGACAATAAATTCTGATTCGGATATTGTCCAGGGCTCTGGAGACCTTACCCTAGCTAGGAGCCCATCCACGAAGAAGACGCACAACACTGACCACTTCTCTCTCCATGGTTGCTGCCTGACATGCAGAGTTGTTTCTAGCCTTTTCTGTTTTTGCTCCAAATTTCCAACATTTGAATTTTTTTGTTTTTCACCTGCATTCTGCAATGTAACCTCGATTGCATTTGAATGGACTTGTGATAGACATTTCCTTTACAATTACACTGGACAACAATTTTTTTTCAAAAGGTTTGCTTCCTGAAAACAAACTGGGGATTATGATGGAGAGCTTCAAGCCGAATACAAAGATATGTTCAGGTTTGTTGTATCATGTAGGGAGTTGGAGAAACATTAACTTTGATTGAATTTAGCATGTTTAATCGCATCACTTCAACCGACCTAAATATGTTTTGCCACTGATTTTTGTTTGGACTCAGCATCTGATGCCACTCGTGTCAGTGTCCAATGATAGAATGCCAGCGTCGATGGATTCTGGTTGCCGTGACACCGTTTTTCTATGGTCACAACGTCCCAGTGAAACCTTTCACTGTGTTCGTCACCAACGGCACCAAGATCAGCAGGGAAGAAGTATGAGTGCAAATGCAGAAAGTGAATTTTGGTTTTGTATGCTTGAAGCAAGTTAAAAATATAACAGAAAATCACAAAAATAAGTTATATCTGAAAAACAGTACGATATAGAAAAATTTTAAGGTGGATTTCGTGATCCATAAAATACACCCAAAAGTGTTCAGGAAGCAAAATCTTTATTGCCCAGTATTACTGGGAATGGGTTCAGACCTCTGAGGGTGAAGCACACAGTCTCTCTCTCTCTCTCTCTCTCTCTCTCTCTCTCTCTCTCTCTCTCTCTCTCTCCTCTCTCTCTCTCTCTCTCTCTCTATACGCATAGCTGCCTCAGTTGAGGTTTGTTTCTCTGGAACGAACTTCAAACCCACTGAACAATAGCTGACACACAACATGCCAGGGAGAAGCAGTGACTGAGACCAAGGTCCAGCAACTGATGACTAAGGAGGTGTCCATTACAGCAGAGGATGGTAAAACGACCAATTCCACCCTTTCCACAGGCAGCAAAGAAAATTCATGTCACAGGAGCTCACTCAATCTATCACTTTTTTCCAAAAGTAAATTTTATTCACAATAAATCTATATCCAAAGGAAATCCGTGAAGCCTTCTTGCATCCTATAAGTATATTCATTTATACATTCCATTACTGTGCATCGTTACATTAATCCTCTGATTTGCTACCTAGAACCATGACCACAACTGTGGCCCTTTGTCATTTCTTTCTTTCCTCTACATTGTTTGAGATGCTACCCTCCAAGTCAGATCCTTCCTGTACAACCGGACCATCACCCACCAAGCATATTGTCTCCGAAATGAACATGGTGGATTGGAGACTGTTGCCCACCTCTTTGCTGAATTCAGCTTCACAGAGTGTGCAAAGTCAAGGGCCCTTTCATCCCCGGCTGCAACTCTGTTCCTGGGGATGCACGCATCCGGAACTCCCAGAAGACCATCAACTCAGGGAAAGAGGCACTTTGGTCTGCTGTGAAACCTGCTGGTCTTTCAGCACACGGAGATGTCGGTGCAGGAGTCCTGCCGTCTGGCACCTTCCAGGCTGCAGGGGTACATGCTGAAGGACGTGCTGAGGCTTGGCACAGCCATTGAGAGGGCAGTGTGGGGAAGGACCGCAGTCAAGAGTCCTCCCATAGCTGGGCGTTGAGGGCCTGAGACTGAGGGGAAGGCCCTCGAACAACAGAGGGGGAGAAGCAACAGTGTACCACAGGGGAGCCAATGGTGTATTTAGAGATCAAATGTACTTTGATGGGAATGCATAGATATGATTGACACTATGCATGCGAAAAGACTGAATGGTTTTCTTTTTTGTAAATAATTTATTGCGAATTAAGTATATTTTTGGAAAATAGAAGTTTGTGGGGCTTCCCCTCTGGTCCCAGCCCCTCAATGTCTGCTTATGACCATAAGACATAGGAGCAGAAACAGGCTATTCAGCCCATCAAGTCTGTCGCACCATTCAATCATGGGCTTTGAGCCAACCCCACAAAGTCCTCACCTTGGCTACACCAAGCCTCAGCATGCCCCCATCAATCTATCATGTCCATTTGCTTGCCATCTATATCAGTGATCTGGAGGATAATGAGGTAACTTGGATCAGCAAGTTTGCAGATGACACTAAAACTGGAGGCATTGTGGACGGCAAAGAAAGTTTTCAAAGCTTGTAAATGGATCTGGTCCAGCTGGAAACATGGGCTGCAAAAATGGCAGATGGAATTTAATACAGACAAGTGTGAGGTGTTGCATTTTGGAAGGACAAACCAAGAAAGGACACACGCAGTGAATGGTTGGGCACTGAGGAATGTGGTAAAACAGAGGGATCTGGGATACAGATACATAATTCCCTGAAAGTGGCATCAAAAGTGTATAAGGTTGTAAAGAGAGCTTTTGCTATATTGGCCATAAATCAAAGTATTGAGTATAGGAGTTGGGATGTTATGGTAAAGTTATATAAGACATTAGTGAGGCCAAATTTGAAGGATTGTGTGCAGTTTTGATCACCTAACTACAGGAAAGATATCAATAAGATAGAAAGAGTGCAGAGAAGGTTTACTAGGATGTTGCCTGGACTTCAGGAACTGAGTTACAGGTAAAGGTTAAACAGGTTAGGACTATTCCCTTGAGCGCAGAAGAATGAAGGAAGATTTGATAGAGATATTTAAAATGATGAGTAAATGGAGATAGGGTTATTCCTCTGAGGGTAGGTGAGATACCACATGATTCAAGAGTGAAAGGGGAAGCAACAGTACATGCAATTTGGGCATGTGAGAAAGTGGAAAAGTTTTGGGAAGATCTAAATCAGGTATTAAATAAAATCACAAAAAGCAACAAACCAAAAAATCCAGAGATCTTCCTTCTAAGTAATATAAGAAGTAAAGAACTTGGACTCGATTTGGATGGAACACAAAAAAGATTTATTATTATAGCCTTAGCTGTAGCAAAAAAATGTATGTCAACCTGGAAATTAGAAGATAGCCTGAGAATACAACAATGGTACATAGAAATGAATAAATGTATTCCATTGGAAAAAATAACATATAATTTAAGAAATAACATCACAGTATTCGAACAAATTTGGGAACCGTATATGGAACACAACA